>NC_061115.1:153561584-153713293 GCF_002878395.1 Capsicum annuum | reverse complement strand
ATAGGTCCATCCCTAGACAAACCCTAATAGGTCATCCTGTATCACCAAACCATCCAACCATACCAACCACCATGTCAAACAAGTACTGAACCAAGTTTAATAAACTAGGCCATAACCAAATAAGTTTTAAAATAAAATTTAATTAATCCTAGAATGAAATACGATGGAATAGCCAACAATATTGTTAGCCGGTATTAGCCTCAATACCAATACCAATGCTAAGGCTGACACCAGTATCAATCCCCATCTATTCCAATGCATAGCAGTAGCACAAGCCTCTATCAAATGAGTTAGAATATCTTGTTGGGTCATGCTCCAAATTATAGCCAAAATAAGATCTAGAAATAAATCAAAATATCTAAGAGTATTCATAACATGAAATGGAGCCTTTGGAATAGATAAAAGCTTAATACTTCAATCCAATAACTGTCTTTGAGTCAATCACTATGTAGGAGGAGCAGAATAGTTAGATCCTACATAGTGTATGGGTGTACAGCAGCCCAAAAATAGGTTACCGAGTGATCACTAGTATGAACTCAGGATAAGGATAACATAATGACATTTATAAAACCAAATAAAACCATCTATATGCACGCAATAGTACATATATATAACCATGCTGGGAAAGGGAATCGGGTTTAGCATGCCATTTAAAACCTTTACCTGGGTAGTATAGCTTTGCCATCCTAAACTGTCCATGGGCTATATAGGTTTAGCTCCCCTTGTTGAAAGAGCCCCAGTTTGTGAAGCCGCATGACAAGGGAGTAAAACCTGAGATGACTACTACATCCCCCAAATATAAAGTGTGACATCATGCACATGATCACCAATACTAACCTTACATCCATAAATATAAGTTTCTAGTTTTGGTCCCACCGATACCCCCACCTTCCACGGCTTTGCTATATACCTCTCCATTATTTCCCAATTAAAACCATAACCAAGCAACCAACCAATCTTTGAACCATTTATTAACCAAGGCCATTAATAGTGGTATCATCATACGAACAATAACTTGCAAGTTTTGTCCATATCCTACCATATATAGGTTTAAGGGATTCCATGTACCCTTCATTATTTTCAATTAACCAAAACCATGAACAATAAGGCCTTTACAATCCTTTAAAAAAAATTTAAGCCATTCATACCATTTATGGTTCCATTACCAAGATTAAACCATGCATAAGTTCCATTGAAAAACCAATATTATAATGATAACATTGTTAAATACATTTTATCAAACACATTAGGGGCATAGTATTTTCGAAACCAAAGTCCATTACTAAAGAACCATTCCCAAGCAACCAATTATCTAAAACTACCATTAATGCATAAAAAAGCATAATTAAAACATGGGATAACCATAACCAAGCATTTATAACCAAAACCCCCAAATTATATTTGAAAACCCAAAATCATACAACATTTAAATCATAAAAGCATTGTATAAAACCATGCCTTTGATTGGAACGAACAATAAGGCAAGAAAACATGCCTTAATTGACAAAGTAGATGGAGAGAAACCACCAAAAAAATCCCTAAATTAGTCGTTTAGTTGAAACCCTAGCTTTCTTCACCAAAAGCTTTTAAGAGAATTATAGAGGGTTTAGGAAGAGTTTCTAAGTGTTAATGAATAGAATAATAGGGTAAATAGCCTCCCAAGAGAGTTAAAATTTCTGAGACCTTATTAGGGTAAGTGAGGAAATGTCCTAAATACCCCCACTTAAGTTGCACAAAAATCCTATCATAGGGGTACGACTGACTCTCACAAGTCGTACCCTCCTATATGAGTGGTACCCACAGCTCGTATCCCAAGACTAATCCCTTTGACCTAATACTGTCCAGTGTCCAACTCATTCTACCCAAGTTGTACTCATAGTATACTATATATACCCTTTACTCCTATCCCTGGAAAGATAAAATCACAGAAGGTTTGAACACTGTTCACCATATGAGTCTTGGGTACGACTCGTACCCTGGCTTACAGATCCTGGTAAGCCACTCGTACTCAAATCCAACTTATGTTACCAAGTCTAAGGTTAAGTGAAGGAACCAAATGATCCATATCAAACCATACGACTCATACAACCAAGTTGTACCCATTCCAGTGACTAAAATCCAGCCCACCAACTAACAATAGTTAGCATAAGACTGGACCATATGATCTGTACCTCAACATACAGATCTTACCCATGAGTTATATTGTGTCTGCAGACCAAAATTCCAAGAAATCTTCTAAGGTCAAGAAACTAGGGTGTTTCAATACTGGGGACTGAGCTTCCTCTTTTTCCTAAATCGTATTACTCTTTTCATGGGAGACATCTTTAGGAACACCCAATACCCAATGTTAAACTCTAAGTCCCTACTCCCTACATCCATATAGGAATTTGGCAACTTTAGGTAGCCTTAAGCCTATCCCGAATCACCTTTAATTTATCCATATCCTAATAAACCAAATCTGGGCCAAACATTTCTTCCTCACTAATGAGTGGGGAATTTACCACTGATTTTTACTCACCGTTCATGCATGCTACTATGATTTGAATGCCTAAGTGACATATATTAGAGGCTAAATGTACTAATTCCCATATTTTGTAGGTATACAAATGCTGAGACGAAAAGAGGTAAAATGAGCTGAAAAAGGATCAAAGTGGAAAGAGAAGTGCAAAAGCTGAAAAACCTGTGTAGACTGGGCCTTAGGTACCGCGATCATGGATTGGCCACCGTGAATACGGTAAGTCAAGAAGTTAGGAGGCTACGATCTCTTGAAGATATCAATGATTGTGGAGTCGCAATCACGGTAGACCACACGCAATCGCAGGATAGTGGGATTTTCATTTAAGATAGAAGTTGTAAAAGCACATAGCTGACCCCAAATTCCCATTTAAAAGATCAAAACCCTCATTTTTAAGGAATTCATCTCCCATCTTACATACCTAGCCATCCTTAGTTTAGGGTTTTACAATTTCTTGGAGCTTAAAGCTTAAAGTTGTACTAATTTAAGGCAAGAAGTAATTAGAGGAACTCAAAAGTGTAGAATTTGCATCACCCATTGAAGATTCATTGGATTCTAAAGTGTGGTTTTCCCTCTCTTTATTTTCTTATGGATAACTTTGGTGAAAATATTTGTTTATTTGTGTTTATTATAATTATGATTTGCTAGATCCACCTCATGGGATTGTGCTAGAATAGGATACAATTATGTATGGGTTGTGATATATTTCTATAGATTCTAGTTGGTTGATGATGGGTTCTACTATTGCTTGGTTTAAATGGTTGGTATTTGTGGGTGCAAGACCCAAATACCCAAATGGATTTGATGGGTGAAAATCCCAAACTCTTGAAAGCTCAAACCATCCTTGAAAGAGGGGTTTGGGTGAACTTTTGGAACCCGTATCATCCTTGAAAGAGGGATGTGGGAATCAATGCTATAGTAGACAATTAATGGGTATAGTTTGCTAATTTTCGCTATCTTAGACATAAGGGCTATTATGAGGTTGACTATCCCTTGGGTACCATCCTAGAAATAGGGGTGCCCAATTGAGGTAGTGGGTGGCTTTAATTAACATACTCTTTAGGTACTCAAAAGAGTCAATGAGTGACAACTTTGAGGTTTTGTTGAAAAACTAACCTCATGGACTTTCAACCTAGCCTACCACATCATCAACAATTGTAATTTGCACCAAATCTTCATGAATCCATGTATAACTTGCCCCTAGGAAAGAATAACCCTAAGATCCATTCCTAATTGATTACCCTCTACTTGATTTTAGCCTTAAATTAGTCTCTTACAAGACCAAGAATTTCTTTCAGACTCGACAAGATTGAAAACCCCAAAACTATCTTGTATCATAAGTTTGAACTTAACAAGTAAATTATATTTTGAACCTTCTCAATCACCACTCACATTGTTTCTCGTGGATTAAACCCTGACTCTTGTTGGATAATTATATTGAAAACAACCTCCTTGCACTTAATTTGACGTGTAAGTTGAGTGTTATCACTCAGCAAGCTCAAAACACCCAATAGGAGATCTACACCTCCTAGCATATAATTCCTAAAAAGGTGCCATCCTAATGCTAAAATGATAGCTATTATTGTAAGTAAACTCTGCGGGAGGTTGATACTCAACCCAATTACCACCATAATCAATCATACATGCAGAAATCATATCTTTCAATGTTTGAATAGTCCTTTCTACACATACATGAAGCATATCTTCCAATTATAAATAGTCCTTTTTGGTTACCCATCCTTCTACGGGTGAAAAGCCGTACTCAAACTAACCTTATTACCTAACCCTTTCTGAAATGACTGCCAAGAGTGAGATGAAAACTGCATACCATGAGAGAGATAATAAAAATAGGTAGTCCATGGAGATTCATAATCTTATGAAAATACAACCTCGCATTATCCTTAGCCGAAAAGTTGTCCTCACTGGTAAAAAGTTAGCCGACTTTGTCATCCTATCCACAATGACCCAAACCAAATCAAATTAGTTCCGAGAACGAGGAATACCTATAACAAAATCCTGGTGATCACCTCTCATTCCCATTAAGGAAATTCGATTCCCTGATACAAGCCTCCAGGCCTCATCTGCTCAACTTTCACTTGTTAACAAACCAAACATTTTTCCACAAATCAGCCACATCCTTCCTCATACCATTCCACCAATACATCTCCTTGAGATCATGATACTTTTGCGTCAAGCTGGGATTAACAACATAGTGTGACTCGTGCTCCTCAGCCAATACCCTTTCTCGCAAACCATGGACGTCAGGAAAACATAACCTTCCTTAGTACCAAAAGGTACCATCACCACTGATCTCAAATACTATCAACTTTTTCCCACCTATATTACCCTTGATTTTCATTAATACAGCATCTAGCATTTGCTTCTCCTTGATCTCTGCACTAAGAGATGACCAAACCACTTTATGTACCAATACACCACCATTTTCAAAGTCCAAAAGGTGAACTCTAAGATTAGCCAAGCAGTGAATATCCTTCACCAACTTCTGCTTCTCCTTTTCTACATGAGCTAAACTCCTCATGGACAACCAGCTAAGAGCATTAGCAACCATGTTAGCTTTACCTGGGAGGTAGTGAAGACTCATATCATAATCCTTGAAAAGCTCAAGCTATCGACTCTGCTTGAGGTTAAGCTCTTTCTAAGTCAACTTTGTCAATGGGGCAGCTATCATTGAAAAACTCTCCTCAAACCTCCTATAGTACCTGGCCAAACCCAAGAAGCTCTAAATGTCGATTAGAGTTGTAGTTCTAGGCCACTTCTTAAACACCGTCACCTTTTGTGCATCCACTATGTTCCCCTAACTAGAAATAATATGACACCAAAAAGTGACAGCGTTTAACCAGACTTCACATTTTAAGAATTTGGCATACAACTACTGCTCTTTAAAGGCCTGTAACACCATACAGAGGTAATTGTCATGATCCACTTCACTCTTAGAATACATAAGGATGTCATAGATGAACACGATGATAAACAGATCCAGAAACTAACGGAAGACCCTATTCATCAAATCCATGAATGTCGCTGGGGCATTAGTCAAACCAAATGACATAACCAAGAACTCAAAGTGCCATACTGAGTACGGAAGGCAGTCTAAGGGATATCCACCTCCCTAATTTTAATTTAACGATACCCAGATCTAAGATCAATTTTGGATAAGAACTTAGCACCCTGCAACTGATCAAATAGGTCATTTATCCTTGGAAGAGGATACTTGTTCTTAACCATCACCTATTCAACTGTCGATAGTCAATGCACATCCGAAGGGAACGATTATTTTTATGCACGAATAACACCGGTGCACCCTACGGGGACATACTAGGATGGATAAAACCCTTATTTAAAAGATCCTAAAGTTGCTCCTTGAGTTTCTTCTACTCAGTTGGAGCCATTCTATAAGGAGGAATAGATATTGGACGAGTGTTCGAAACCAAGTCAATCCCAAACTCAGTCTCCCTATTTGGAAGAATACTAGGAAGATCATCCAAAAAGACCTCAGGAAACTTATTCACCACCAGAATCGAATGCAAAGAAGGACCTTCTGAGTGAGAGTCTTAAACCCGAACCAAATGATAGATACACACTTTAGAGATTAACTTCTGAGCTCTAAGATATGATATAAACATTCCCTTAGGATTTAGGGAACCACCCTCCCATTTAATAGCTAGTTCACTAGGGAACTTAAAGATAACCTTATGGGTCCGACAATATAAGGACGAGTAGAACAATGTAACCAATCCATCTCGAGAATCACATCAAAATCCACCGTATCTAATTCGAACAAATCCACTAAAGTCTCCTTACTACTAACAGATACCACAGACCCCCTATAGACTCTTTTAGCAAGCATAAAGTCACCTACTGGGGTAGAATGGAAAAAGGATCCAAAATAACCTCAGTATCAAAACAAAAATACACGGTCATAAATGGGGTCACATAAGAAAGAGTGGACCCCAGATCAAGCAAAGATTACACATCACGATAAAAGAGTTGTAGCATATGAGTCATGATATAAGGCAATACCTCGGACTTCAGTCATGTAGCAAGAGCATATAACCTATTCCGACTTGTGCCGGTACCAAAAAAAATAGATGCAGAAGAAGCACCCTTCGATGCAGAAGCAAATAAAGAGGCAACTGGAACCTTGTTCACTCTCAAAGCAACCTTACCAACCAAAAAGTTTCTAAGTATATGGTTTGGATAATCATATTTAAAGCACCTGTCCCTCTTCTCATTATAGAAACCCTGATAAAACCAACCATAGAACTTACAAAGAGAACACGATAAAGTCGATTGTGCCCCACTAATCTAAGATTGGGCACTCTGTGCCCTGACGTTTTTGTCACCCTGCTAAGTCTGGCACCTAATGGTTTTGGGTAAGAAGCACTAGTTGAAGAGAAGGAACTAGAACTCCCCCACTTATTCTTTGGCCACTTACCACCATCCCGACTACTTTGTTGTTGACCACCACCTATCTCAGGGAATCTAAACTTCTTACCTTGTCTTTCACTTACCTCAGCCTATTTTTTGTTTTCCTCCTCCACCTGTTGCATATGAACAACCAACCTAGAGATATCTATGTCCTTAATTAGTAATATAGTCTTTCTTTCAAAGATTAACTTTCGAGATAGTCCTGAAGTGATTTTTCTTATTTGGCCCTAATAGTTGACACCATTTCCAGAACATACCTAGACAACTGGTGAAATTTCAAGGAATACTTCTTGACCAATATCTTCCTCTATTTCATATTAACAAATTCCTATGTTTTTAATTCCCTCAACTCTTGAGGAAAGAAGCCATCTAAGAAGCATTAGACAAAGTCTCCCACAAAGATGACTCCTTAATATCACCCCTTGCCCTATCCCATTCCTCTTACCATTGGTACGCAATATCCTTAAGTTGATAAGCTACAAACTCTATCGCTTCCATATTTGTGGAATGTATAATCCTAAATATCTTTTCTATCTCATCCTAAAAAACCCTGAGGATCCTTCTCACCTTAACACCAATAAAGGTTGGTGGACTCAACTTCAAGAAATTTCTAACCCTTGTGGCCTCAGAAGATGGAATAGCAATTGCACCACGATCAGCCTGAGAAGACACCAACTGAGCAATCATATAAATCGACTAACAAAACTTAACATTCGTTATGTCGGCCTGAGAATACTAGAAACTGGTGGAACTCTAGAATAATCAAGGAATGAATCCCTAAACCGAGTGTAGATCGCCTGAGTAGAATGTGTCCGATCAATATTGTCCCGAGTTGGGACAGAGAAGTTTTCATGCACATCAAATTGTATGATCTAAAAATCAAACAACCAAGAATTAGAGATGATTCCAGGACTTAGACTCCAAGATTACAATTAGAACACAAAGTAGTAAAATATTCTCAAATGCCTTGTAGGCTCTCCCTTATGAGTATGGCACACTACAGACCCTTAAAAAAGACACTACTCAAAATGACTTTATGGACTCCCAATTGACCATGAACCTAATGCTCTGATAACAACTTGATACTACCTAAACAAGGGCCTTATCATAATGGGAATCTCAAGTCCAACAAGGATCGGGAACCATCTTCATCAACCAACCCAACCTCCAAATGCGTACTCTGAGTTGGATGAATTTTGAACATATAAAAAGATAGTGTTTTGTGCAATTCAGGACTTTGGATAGGTCCATAGCCGTGACCAACCAAAGCAAGTCCAACCATCCAATGCTAAACCAATAACCATACCAAAACAAAAATAATAACCAAGTACAAGTCCATAACATAATAGGATGGAACTATCATAAATATAGTCCAATGCTATCAGCCCTAATACCAATGCCAATATTAAGGTTAACACCACTAAAACTACCCATACCAACCCATAGTAGTTCTACAAAATCTCTAACCAAAAGTAAATCAATATCTAGTTAGGACATGCCCCCAACCATAGCCAAAACCAATATCCAAGAAATAATAAAAGTATGTAAAGACATCTATGATATGAAATGGAGCCTTCCACGGTAGAAAACTCACTACTTAAATCTAATAGTTGATCCTAAATACAATTATTAAGTGGGAGAAGTAGAATAGTCAATTCCTACATTGTGTGGGGATACAGCCGCCCAAAGATGGGTTAGCAGCTAAACACTAGCAAGTAGTTAGGATAAGGATAAAATAAAATCATACCTTTTAACCTAAGTAAACCAACCATACGCATTCATAACCATACATATATATATATATAACACCATGTTGGGAAAGGGAACCGAGTTTAGCATGCTCTTGAAACTATTAACGTAGGTATGTGAAGCTTAACTATCCTAGTACTACCCAAGGGCTATATAGGTCCTGTGTAACCCCCTGAACGGGCCCGATACGTGTATCCGTATGAATTAAAGATACCATAGGAGTAGTGGATTCCTAAGTACCCTTCTCTCTCTCTGTGATACATATGTACAAGTATACATGGGGGATTCCCGTTTACCCCGTAAGTATCATATATAGTCGCCATGACCAATCCTTATGTCCACAAATATGAGTTTATAGTGTCCTTCCATTGGATTCATACCTTCATGGTTAGCTATCATACCCCACCAATATTTCCTAATTAAAACCATTGCCACACAACCAAACTACCATTCCATTTATTATTAACCAACATTATAAGTAGTGGTATCGTCATACCTACTATACCTTTCAAGGAATTTCCTTAGTCCTCCTTTTTAAGAAAAAAGAATTCTCATGTACTCATAGATTACATTATTAACCTAACTTAGGGGAATCCCATGTACCTCGCAGGTGATTATTATTATGTTTGCTTGGGGTATTACCTTATACCCCTACAAGGATTTAAATTAGAACAACTATAACTACCAACACATTACCATTTAACCATTCTAATCCATTTAAACTATTTATACCATTTAGGGTCCCATTACCAAGTTATACCATGCATAGTTCAATGAAAGTCAATCAATTTACCCAAAACCATTCTCATATCCATTTAATCAAACAAGTTGGGGCCATAGTATTTTGAAATCCAAAACCATGTACCAATTATCCATTCCCATACAAAAAATTGTTCAAACCACCATAATATTATAAAAACCATAAGTAAAAGACATGGGAAAACAAAAACCAACCATGGTAACCAAAACCCCCAAACATATATTTGAAAACCCAAAACCATACAACATTTATGCTATGAAAACAATTCCTAAAACATGCCTTTTGTTGGAACTAACAATGAAGAAAGAGTAAAATACCTTAGATTAAGAAGATGATGAAAAGATTCCACCCTTGTAAGTCCCAAATTGATCTTATTGATGAAACCCTAGCCTTTCTTAACCCAAGGGCCTTAAGAGAATTTGAGATAGTTTCTAAGTGCTTAAGATTATAGTATTAGGGTAAATAATGTCTCAAAAATGATATAAGTTGTAGGGCCTTAAGAGGTAAAGAGGGAAAATGTCTAGATTACACCCAACTTAAACTGGTTAAAATCTCTGTGGAATGCTACGACCACCCCATACCAATCATACCCTACCATAGGAGTGGTACCCACCACTTGTACCCTAGGCCTCTCCTTGGACCCCAACACTATCCAAAATCTACAAACCATACCCGACCATATGATTAGTACCACGAAATCGTACCCTAGGAAGAATCATGAGGGGTTGAACATTGTCCAACATGTAAGTTGGATTGTACAACTCGCAACCTCTCCTCATGACTCATGATAAGCCACCATACTTATATCCAAGTAAAGTTACTAAGTTTCAAATTAAGTGAAGGAAAACCCAAACTAATGAACCATCATAAAACATACGACTCTCACTCACCTAGTCATACCCATTCTAGAAACTCAACCACCCAACACTAGTCAATATATGATTCGGTCACCTGACCTATACCCTATAATACGAGAAGTATCCCAAGTCGTATGATGTCTAAAAGATAAAAAGCACAAAAAAAAAATTAAGGGTCAAAACCCACGGTAATTCATAGTACCAACCAAAGTCAAAATCATGGTGATCGTGTGTGTGAAAGTGTTGGATTTAGTGTTTGATAGTCTCAATATGATTTTAAAATTGTGTTGCTTGGTGACAAGCAAAGTCTTTATGTTGGGGGTATTAATGAATGGAAATTTTTCCACTGATTTATATATCATTTCTTGTATATGATTATGACTAAATTGATTATATGAGACTAATTTTCTAATCAATTACACTAATTTCTAGTATTTGTGGATTTCCAACAAAATTTGGTTAAAGAGAAGTGAAGTCGAAGCTGGAAAACAGAAAAGGCAAGTTGAGCAGGACAAAAGTTGAAAATATGTCTTAAAAATAGACCTCAGATACCATTATTATGATCTGAAGAGCCACAATCACGATGGATCCAGATAGATGAAGGTTTCACGATCACGAGAACATGCACCGTGATTGAAAAAGTCCAGACAGTAGAAGATATTACAATCATAATAAAAAAAGACCACAATCGCAGCTGATGGGGTCATTCCCAAGGGCAATAATAGAATTTCACATGGATTGATCCCAATACGCAAAAAGGCCAAAACCTAATATCTTTAACATCCAATTTTTCAGTTTATAGAGCTTAAAATACATTGCTACACAATTTTTGAATGAAAAACTTCCTTTGAGTGATTTCCAAGAGATGATTTAGTTATTTTATTGGACAAAAAGCTTGGAGATACCTTTCTTTCTTTCTTCATGGATAAATAAATGTTGATTTTGGTATATCTTATTTGCTATCTCATGCGTAGATAAATCTAAATCTTTGGGTTATGCTTGAATAAGTTATGATTAGTGCATAGGTATTGATGATTTATCTTCTTAATTAGATATTTATTATGGGTTTTGCAGTTATTCTATGTTTTAACTACGAATTGGGGGTTGCAAGCCCCAATTACCCTTGAACCTATGGAATCCTTGAAAGTGGGGATACGGGTGAGGAGTATATGCAATCAATAACTTGAAATAATTTATTTAATGAAATCTCTCAAATATAAGGATGTTAATTTAGGTATTGGATTGGTGAAATTTAGTACACTAATGAGATGTTCGAAAGAACCCATTTGTATAAATTTGTTATTCTAATTGAAATATTGACATCAAAACCTATGAATCTAGCCTATCTATTACTCCTAGCTAACTTGGTAAAATTATCAATCACCTAGAATTGCATAATCCCAAGGCCTCTCTCTCCCTACGTGATTACACTCTTAGAACTTTCAATCTCAAAATAATGTCCTAAAACTAAGGAAACTGTCATTATAAAAACTTTCTAATTAACCCCCACCCCCATTTTACATTTATTGTTGTTTTATTCATATTACGAGTTAACTTCTAGTTAAATATCAACAGTATTGGATTTTGAATTCTGTGTTTTCACTCCTTGTGGATTCGATCCCAACCTAAGTTCGGTTGTTACGTTGATAGTGATTGCTTATACCTATTTAAAAGTGTAATTTGAGTGTTATCACATAGTAGGGATGAGTACAGTCCACTTATACTCAGTAGCTATCATAGGCTGACTGAGCAAAGTAGAAAATAAAGTATATAAAATACATATTATGGACACATCACCTGCAATTAGAAAATTTCCCAAATGGTATCCCACATCATCTCCACTAATAGTTTAGGTTATAGAACATATACCAAGTACAAGTTTGAAAAGGAAGCATAGAATAAATAAACATCAAATCAATCACAAAAGTAAAACACATAAGGTGCATAATATATGAAATTCAATGAGAATGATAATGAAGATGACAGTGATGATGATAGAGTGAGATGTTCGAGGTTATCGCAGAACCACCATATGTACCTATCAATAATTGCTCTTGAGGTAGGACCTATGGGGAGTTCACCAATGGCAATACCAATCCAATATCTATATCTCCACTCTGACTCATGATCTACCGCAGATAATTTTTAAAGGTGTCACATTTTGATATGATTTTAACTACAAAAATGTGAATCTAACTATGAAAAAAGAAAGATAAAAGATAGATACATAGATAGCCTCTTGGGTGACTAACTACTAAATCAAATGTCACCTCTTGGTAGTAGCCTCTTGGGTCATTCCAAATGTATCCCGAGCTCTAAGCTAAGAACCACACATAGAATTGCTCTAATGTGTGCTAAAAGAAGGTATTCCAAGCATGTTTTTATGTCCTTAATTATATCATGGCTTTGATCTACATGTGTTGGCCTCGAATGACATGCTAAAGATTGTTGCCAATTAGAATCATATCATCCTTCCCTTCCTGAAAAGAATTCAACCTTGAGTCCAAATCTTGCAAGACCATAGAAGAAATAAGCAAACATAATATCCTCATTGCAAGAGGTTTAGGGTTAGCACAATCAATCATATCATCAAGACAACGTTGAACACACTTAAGATAAAACCAAGCATTGAAATGATCAATCAAGGCTGTAGAACCCCACAAAGTAAGAACTACTCGACTTCTCAAGTGACTTTCATAAAAGGGTAGACCTAAAGAATCATGATAAGTAGGCAACCTCACATGTAAACCCACATTGATTAGATATTCTAATAAGCATAAGATCTTTTTGAATCATAACTCACATGATAGTTTCTATTGCTAAGTATTTGGTCATAAACAAGGTAATCCTAAGTTAAAACTCCACCCAATGCACTAGCTATCTCCAAGAATAAAAATACTCCAAAATTATCACCGAGGTCAAATAAATAGAGTGGCCATAGACATGGGTCTAAACAATACTCTATTCCCCCAAGGGTACTACCAACACAAAATAAAATACTCTCATCACAAGCATAAGAGTATTCCTGGACAAAGAGAGAGTAAACTAAGGTGCCAAGCAAATTAACTTTCTCTAAGGTATTCTCAAGGTCATGCCCAAGAATGGGAACTCTCAAACAAGAATAAATAACTGGTAAACCAAGATCACCTTTCATTTATTCAAAATCCTTTCCCACAATAGTTTTCTCATCTTCCAAGAAGAGATTCCATATTTTAGAGGCTAGTCAATAAAATTTTGACATGACAATGTACTAGAATTTATTTGAGGATACTTAAAACTATTTTCACATGATAATGTACTATCATTTAATACAAAGGCTTCAGCACTATGTGGGAACAAATCTATCTTACAAGAATAGTTTATTCGGTGATTATTAGGATCAACTAGTGTATACACGCTCTCAACTTGTACATTATCATCACAAAGTAAACAAAAATTAGGCTCATCTAAAGTTAAGTTATCACTTACACTTAGTTGGATAATAGCCTCACAATGAACTTTCATATTTACTAGAGTGCAAGAGTTCGCTCAGTTACCTTGTAGCTTGTTCAGATGTCCATCCAAGTTGAACATCCCTCTTTCTATGTTCCCCAAATGGTTTCTTATGGACAATATTTTTTTATCAATAGGATTAAGCTTCTCTAAGATGGAATCCAAAGACATTTGAAGGATGGAATTGTGTATGTTACCCTTCTCAATTATTGTACCTACCAAGAAGACACTCAACGAAATAACAAACAATGTTAGTATTAGTAAATAAAGGTTCACAATCACTCGTGTTTACACACCTTTGATTACCTCACAATTGGATCAGCTAATGTTAAAAATTGCTTATACTTCGGTTGTTTGCAAAGTGTCGATTATTACTCTTGGTTGGAGTGAATTCTTGTTTTAAAGAAAGACAGATGACTAAATCATAAACAAAAAGGAATTGAATCAAGAAGTTAACTATGAACTAAAACTAGAAAAGAACACAAATAAATGGGATGAAGAAAGAAAATGGACTCAAGAACTAATCAACCAACTAAGTAAGGTGATTACTAGTTGTTAATTAGCTTAGGAATCAAAGAAAAGATGAATAAGAATAAAGAAACAAAACTTGGAATCTAAAAATGAGCATATGTAGCTTTCTAGAAAAAGATGTAATCTGCCTCATAGGGATGGTTGCTGCGACTAGTCCTCACTCTTGGAATTGACCATTCCTTTGTACATCTCTACCTTTAAGAAAAAGGTGTAGTCTGCCCCTTGGTGATGATTCTTGGGACTGACCATCACCCATGTGGTGGGTATTTGTAGGACCATTGCCTTTTTCAATCTTAGAGTGCTAACTTATCCTTGGGCTACAGTTTTTGTGGTTGACCATCACCGTTGTGGTGGCTCGTTGATAGGGTCATCGCCTCTTTCCAGATTGTGTTTCCAAATTATTGTGTTATTGTGAAGCTTGTTGGACAATTTTACAAGGACTTGGGGTTCTTCAAGTGAGATGTCAAGCTCAAGAAGCTTTAAATTTCTTGTGGTCACTCCATATACACTATTTTGTCCCTTCTTCTTTTGGAATATTCCCTTCTGGTGCTAGCTTTATCCTTTCTCCGCTTGGGAATTTTGGAATATTCCTTGCCCTAAATAAGTACAACTTTTCTTTCACTCCCTTTTGGATCAAACACACATTTTTGAATGTTCTTCTTCAATAAGATATGAGGATTGAAGAACACAGGAACATTCAAAATTTAACCCTTGAGAAAATGACCTCAGAATTCAATGAAATTTGAAACCCAAGCTCATTTTGAACTCCCGAACACAACCAAATTGTTTTAAGCTCAAATTCTCAACCATAATTTCCAAATTTGAGAATCCACTTTAACTTTTGTTCAACTCAAGATTCAACAATGGTAGATCACTCGAATCCCATTGAAATAAGCTCAACTTCTAGATTTTGACTCTACTAGTACTAGGAAACACTATTATAGCACTAAAAATGCAAAAACACACAAAACTCAAAAACTCAAAATTTGAAAATGACCCAAACTATGATGATAATTTTTTTATGATTTTTTAGATAACAAACCCAAGACTACAATCATGAGAATGATCCTATGCTCAGCTCTGATAACAAATGATATGGTTCTAACTATGAGAATGTGCATCTAACTATAGAAAAAGAAATATAAAAGATAGATTGATATGGATAGATAGATAGACACAAAATATAGAAATAAATAGGAACCATGGGTATATCAAACTCAAAAAACACCAATTCAATTATCCAAAAGCACTTAATCTCTTACGTTGACCGCAAGGGAATCGAAATGCCCTTACAACCACCATTTCTAAACAAAAGTCAACAAATGCTTTTCCAAGCTCTCATGCTCTCTCAAGATACATACCTCAATATTCATCAAAAGTAATGGCTTTTTAAAATATAGCCTAAAATGGAATGGACTGTCAAGCCTTGATGGCTCTACTGGCGGGCCATATCAAAGGTGACTAACCACCAAGTCAACCATCACCCCTTGGTAGTAGCCTCTGGGGTCCTTCCAGACGTATCCCGAGCTCTAAGCTATATCAGCCACACATAGAATTTCTCAAATGTATGCTCAAAAAATGTCTTCCAAGCATGTTTTTATATCCTTAAGTCGATCATGGCTTGGATTTTCATGAGTTATCCTCGAATGCTATGCTCAAGAGTGTTGGCGTTGATTAGAATCGTGTCATATTTATATCAAAAAACCAGTATTTCCATAATGGTACCAATGTCCCATGAATGTATATATGATACAATGATGTAATTCTCACAACCAAACCAAAATGAGAATCTAAAATCAAACCAATACACATGAGCTAGAATCTACTCAATAATCCAACCATCCATGATACAATATAATCCATGTACTGTTAGAGTGACATATGCAAGTAATATGTTCTTGATATCATATAATCCCCAACTTAGGCATTTCTACCAAGAAAAAAACAACCAAATCTATATACACAAGGCCAAATACATTATATAAGACCCCTACATGGGCCACACGTAGCAAATAAAGTCCCAAACCACCAATAACAACAACATAGGCATCCACACAGGCACAAAATAGTAATAAGATAATTTTTCATGATTAATACCCATACCCATAGTGATAACGATCCTAGTTGAAGGTGATAAATTGATATCAGAATGCGAAATTAAATAATAAAATTAAAATGATAGTTGATAAATAAGAGATGAGAAGTGAAGAAAGAAAGTCCTAATTAGAAAATAATCAAGCAAAGGGAGAAAGAGTGCTCAATAAAATGCATGAGAAACCAAATCGAATCCATAGTATGATAACTCAATGATCAATCAACCGAAGAAAATAACACAAAGAATTTGGGAATCCACCCTAATAATTAAATTTAAGATAACAATTGGAATTGAACTCAATTACTACCCTAACCTAGAGTAACAAAATATCAAGACTATTCAAGATAACTCAATCATCCAAAATATAAGTAATAAAAATGGCTAAGGAAACTTTTTATAGTCATTGCTTTTACAAAATAGCCTATTATAAGAAATACCCCAAAAGTGACTATTTTACAAATAACCCACAAGGGACCTTCTTGATTGTCCAAATTGAATCTTGATACCTATGACCTTGTGTATTTTTTCTTCATCTCTTTCTCCAGGGTCCAAGCTGTAATCCATATATGGAAAGCCCTCCTACTGTGCTTCAAGCTAATTCTACTTTTATCATCCTCCACTTCTTTAAATGTATTCATCCCCAAATCCAAATCTTACTAACACATAAAAAGGGCAAACAACCAAACATTCCCATAGTATGAGGGTTAGCACGAGGATAAGCAATAACAAATCTATTAACATGCCAAAGGTGCACATGATTAACATATAACCAAGTATCTAAATGAGTCACAAATGGTTTGTAACCCAACCAAACAAGAGATACTTGGTTACATAAGAAGCATTGAAAAAGGGGTGAATCAAATGAGCCATGATGTTTAGGAAACCACACATGTAAGTCCTCAATAGTTCTACAATTTCAAAAACACATATTTTCTTTAAGTCAAGTAACACATGATAGGCCACTTAGCTACGTGTAATGTCATAAACCAGTTCATTCTAAGTTAGGAATCCACCAAATGCACTAGTTATTTTCAAGAATGGGATTACTCCAAATTCATCACCGAGGTCAAATACAAAGGTATTCCTGATATATATTTACAAATATATCTCATTCAAACCCATAAGATCAAGCAATAACACCAAGAAATAATCACATAAAACAAAAGAAATGTTACTATAATACTTATCACCATGCATGCCAACAACTTCACTTATAACTTCCTTGCCAATTTAGACCAAGCATATCATAGCCAATGCACAAACAGCGTTTAACTAGCAACAACTTCAAAAAATAGCAACACAGTCAACAACCGCATAAAAAAACTGTAATATCAACATAATGACAACAAACCAGCAACAACTTCAACAAATAATGATGATGAGAAATGTCATCAACCCCCAAAACTTAGTTGCCCCATCTTTTTACCAATTTACCCCTCTCATACAGCCGAGAATGGCTATAAATTCATGACTTTTCCTCACATTCAATTTTTGCTCATTTATTTTCAGCAACATTATAGCAGATACATACCTCTCTCTGCATATGAGTTCTTTCTCTACTGATTTTCAAGTATAAAGACCAAACCTAATAGTCTGTCTCACTGTGGATTTAGAAATTTTCAAGAAAATCAATTACAAAATTTGAATTTGAAATCCAATATTTAAAATCTAGAAACCCTAATCCCCTCCCCCTCCAAAGATAAACCCCAAGTTCCTCTATAAATAGATTCTCAGAGGAAGAGGTAAAAAAAGAGGATTTTAGAGAAAAATCAGAGATTCTGGAGGGGCACCCATCTAATCATACGTAACCAAAATTCTAGAAGAACTCTCAAAAACTCAAAATTTGACGACTTCGTTTGAACTCCATCGGTAAGAATCGCGTCAAGGTGGCAGAAACTTCACCGTTTAAGTTCGTTTGTCCCGGTATCATTGCCCCAAAATAGGTAATGCTCCTATGCTTTCTATCCTGTTTCCTTGATTTGAGAAATTGACATTGAGAATGTCTATATTGGGTTTGATTTATCTGATTGTTCTTTAATATGTGTATAAATCTATTGTAATACATTCCTGTCCATACTAGAAAATGTGTGTTGGAATTTGCTGATCTCACATTTAGTAAATGTATTAAAATAAGCTTAACATGAACACCATATAGTATTTGTAACTTTGTGCTTTCCCTTCTCTCCTAAATGAACACGAATTCCCTTGCTCCTATCTATTATAGTGTTTTTTATTGTACTTGTACTGAATAAGGGCTTTACTTGATTTTGTCTTGTTTTGGTTAAATTTTTATAAATATGTGATAGTATTGGTTTTAATGTGATGTCCTTGATCTCTATATCATATTGATGAAAAGGAAAAATTGGTTTAAGATTAGCTACATGTATTTGCATATCAGTTTACTTAACTTGTAGCTCAATGCTTACATAAACATCGACCTACTTTCGAGAAAAATCTAGTCTCCTCCCTAGTTTTGTTTCTTTATATTTTGAGCTATTATGTTTATTTTGGAATATCTATGTTGGAATTATTCTTAAGAAAATGAATGTTTTCTCTTATGTATTGCATGTATATTAATGTTTTACTCACCTTGAACATCCAATAATGTTTGAGAACCAAATTCTTAACTCATCTTGTCTTTCAAGAGTTATTTTTATTAAAAAAAAGTTTGTTTTGCTTTAAAACAAAAAAAGAGCTCACTTAATTGTTCCACGTGCTTTCTCTATTTTAAAGGCTTCGTGATTGTTTCCTTCTCGTCTACATGTAATATGATCATATCTTGTTTAAATAATCTAATTCAAACACTAATTGCCTTCTTTTTTTCACATGCAATTCCACGAGACTCCAAATCCCCGCATCCTTTTGGGCAAAGCCCAATCTTTCGAGCCAAAAATGGATTAATATACAATGAATAGCCTCTGGTATACACTGGTATACAACAAATATGCAGGATTTATGGGTCGAAAGTGGATGTTATATGCTTATTCATAGTTCATAACAAAATTGAAAGCAAGTATATGGGTTTCCTCTTTCCTTGTACTTGTTTGTGTTGCTTGTAATTTGGACTAACTCTTATTCAATTAATCTAGTGGGGGTCCCCTATTTGTTGTTATTCTATTTTATCTTGTTTTTCATACTTAATTCATAATTTTCTCACCTAATTTAACTTGTCTAACTTAAATAAATTGGTTCCTTCGGTTCTTCTCTCTAAAATTAGGACTTTAAAATCAAGTATTTTATACCAAAATGGAGTTTGTTTTATTCATGTAACTAATGGGGTATTTGTATTAAAGTAATTTTCCTCAAACTCAAGAAACTAATTTTTCTTGTAAATTCCAACTTTCCATAGTTGATAAAACACTTTTAATTTGATGCCCTCTCAGCGAAAGGTATTATTTATAAAAAAATTTACTTTTCTATAATAATGATTAACAATAAGAAAATATTTCTATAATCTTCTTCTTTTACAAAAAACAAAATTCATTTTCGCTTAAATCCAAAGAATGACAATTTAGTTTAATTCAAGTAGAATTTTCCTCGTTTAAATAAATAAAGCCCTTTTAAACTGTGTAAATAAATAATTTTAATGGTTTTTATAAAATCAACCTTTTTTGCAAAGTTAGTCATTTTTTATGTTAGTCAAAAAATATTTGGTAAATCACTTTTCGAACGGACGCTCTTAAGTGTGTTGAAACCCTTCTCAGGGCGTTAATTGAACCCTTACCCATTTTCTCTAGTTTTAAAGATTTATTTATGTCTTTTAACTTTGAAACTCTTTTAATCTTTTTTTTATTTTTATATAAAAATCAAGTGGCGACTCTCTAACTTTCTTGAAATTATTTAAAACTTTTCTTGATTTTTTTAAATAGTTTTAAAAAGGTCAAAACCATTTTCTCTCAAATGAAATTTGAAATGGATTAAACAGAAATAGTGACTCTGTTAGAGATTTAACAAGGTTCTAATCAAATATTTTAACTAACTTCCTTGACTAATCATTCGAGTTTGTAATACTTGAACGGTTTGTTTGCTTATGTGTTTAAATTTTCATAAAATTTAAACTTTTGCACTTCATGTCATACTTTCACATTTTAAATATATAAAATATTTTTAGGTTTCATGGTTGTTGTAGCCCCTATTTGTTAATTTCAAGTGAAGTATTGGGAATAAGATAATTTATTGATATGTTAAGCATCTGATGATTGTTCGTATTTCATAACCCAAGTTGTCCACTTGGAATCCTGGTCAAAGCCCACTCAAGATACCTACGATAGAGGGAAACCAAAATATTTTTCAGCCATGAGCCTAGGACGACCTAAAACCTGAGGGGGTATTGGGCCCATTAGAAAAATCTACCTAACGTTTATTGACCACGTGTCAATAACAGATGATCAAACATTATGTGTTTTAATTAAAGAACATAATGCCAAATTATATGGACCATTACCCCTTGATATATATTTTGAGCCAATGGAACATGTTAGAAATGACATGTATATCTTTCAAGCATTAGGCTTACCTTTGGCTTCAAAGGTACCATGTATGATAAGATGTGTAACAATCGTTTATGTGATAAAGTATTTCCTTATTTTGGTTTGTCAATATTTTCTTAATCTGTTTGTTTAAGTGTCATATCTTTGGATTTAAACAATACTAGTCCATTATTCTATCTTGAAGTCTTAGAGAATTATAGGCATATAAGACTCCAAATTTGAATCCTTCTAAAATACCCTTAATGGTTCATCGATAAAATACCTTCCAATTTACCCAAGTTTTATTAAAAATTTCATTAGGTCATTATCCAATTCACATTGATCATATTACTCTCACAATTCACTTTGTCCCACATTTATTATAGTTAGAGCTATCCAAATATTCTATTAATGAAAAGACAATGTTGTCGTCAAAAAACAACTTTTTAAATAAGACTTTTAGGATGTTTATCTGTAAATACCTGATTTTTTCAATTCACTTATCTTATCCTGTTTAAAATTTTATT
Source organism: Capsicum annuum (assembly GCF_002878395.1). Lineage (NCBI taxonomy): Eukaryota > Viridiplantae > Streptophyta > Magnoliopsida > Solanales > Solanaceae > Capsicum > Capsicum annuum. The sequence goes on along the minus strand of NC_061115.1, from coordinate 153,691,849 downwards.
TTTCCCAATAAATTCAAGATCCATCAAAATATCAAAGTTTTGATCATTCTGTCACTTTCCCAATTGTCCTATCCTTTAAATTTTGGACTTAGTTTTTACAAATCAAATGTATGTCATTTGTTTCATATATTACTTTGGTCAATCATTATGATCATGAACTAACATTTTACCTTCTAGGTGTTTTTCTTTTCTATTAGAGAAATACTGATTTGTGTTGGTATTCAAACTTGCTTGCTTTAAAAAGACAAAAAGCAAATTGTTGGCAAAACATCAGTCTTTCACATGATCTAAGGTTAAGAAAGAAACTACAGATTCATCAGTTCTTACTTGGGATAATAGAAGGACCCATTCAACTATGGATCCTAGTTTGATCATCACAAATATTTAACTCGAGTCCAGGCCAACCATCTCTATGGCAATAGACCCTAATGCCTTGATAAGAAGAGAAATAACCCCTGAGGCTATTGCTGGTTTGGAGAAAAAAATTGCCGAGCTAAGGCACATGGTGAAGAAAAATAGAACACCTTCTCAGACTCCTCAAAATATGACTCTACCTCCCAATGCTCGACAGAAAGGGCCTATGTTTCAAACGTCAGAAGGAGTTGATCAAGAAGGTCATTTTCATATGCTTCTTATAATGCCCCTTCTTTGTACTCATTCACTCATCCAAAGGTTTCGAACATATCATTGTCACACCAAGCTCTGCCTATGTACACCTATTTTACCATCCTACCAGTAATATAAACGCAAGGGTTATACCACTTAGATTCTAATCATTAAGCTGAAGCAGCGAATGATCCAAGAATATACACTAATGAGAAAGTGAACAAAAAGATCAAGTTCTTGGAAGACCCAATGATAAGCCTCCGGGGGATTGGGAGTAACCAAAGTGTGAAGTATAAAGAGTTGTGTGCATTTCTCAAGATCGAGTTGCCTCCTGGTTATATGATCACAAAATTTGAAAAGTTTGATGGGTTCGAAAATCCCTTCTTTCATTTGAAAACTTATTATGAAAAAATATTTGGTGTAGGAAAAAATAAAGGAATACGGGTCAATCAATTTAGTCAAAGTTTGTGTGGAAAGGCTTTAGAATGGTACGCTAAACAAGATGTGACTAAGGGGCCATGGGGATGACTTTGCAAATGCTTCTGTCGATCACTTCAAGTTTTATGTCAATATTATTTTAATAGAATCTCTATCACAATGCTAAGGCAGAAATCAAATGAGAGTTTTTGTGGATATGCCATACAGTGGAGAGAAGAGGTGACCAAGGTACATCCTTTTATGGAAGAAACTAAAATGATTAGTTACTTTATTAACGCACTAAATCCAGAATATTTTTATCGCACGATAACAATGGTTGGAAAAATATTTACTAAAATTATCAAGACCGAAGGAATGATTAAGGATGTCCTCAAGATAGGAAGGATAATAAATTTGACAGAACTGCAATCCACTCATAAGGGCTTCCATACTAGCTCTTTAGGAAATAAAAAAAAGAAGTAATGGGAGTGATGACTCAAGAATATTCTTCAAACTACAAGCAACCTCCTTGGTACCAACCCATTTCTCGACATTCTCACTATCCAGTCTACAATGCGCAAGCAATATATCATGCTCAACCTCCACTACAAAACTACTAAAACAATGCACCTCGTTCCAACCATAAGAGAAAACCTCTCATGACCTTTATGCTGAAGGAAGAACCACTTACTTAGCTTTATGAAAGGTTGAAGGAAGCAGGGATACTTCATCCAATGAAAAAAAAACTACGAATACTTCTGCTAATTGGTATGATCCAAAAAAGAAATGTGCTTGCCATTTTGGAGTTATTGGATATGATGTAGAGAAATCTATCACTCTCAAGCATAAAATTCCAGATCTAATTGACAACAAGGTGATAAAGCTTGCAGAAGCTCCAGCTAATGTTAACAACAATCCATTTCCAAACCATAATAAGTAGTCATTGGCACCATTAATCAAAAGAATCATGAATTTTCCTCGAAAGATGCACTTTTGGCATCCTTCTATCCTAAATTTGGAAGTTATTATTTTCTTTTATTGTAATCTTACTTCTCGTTTTATTTTCTAGTAATTGCATTTTGTTACTTTATTTCCTTGTAATCGCATTTTATGGTTTGATTTCCTTGTAATTTCACCTTTTAGTTATAATGAACTATGTTCGACCTAATTTCCCTTGTGGAATATGTAGGTGTCTTGTATTGTCTTCGATCACATTATCTAAAGTATCAAATATTCCTTTTGTACATATGAACTATGTTTGACCTGAATTACCAAGAATAGGATACGTAGGTGGCCTATGTCAACTTCAGTCAATTCCTTAAAAAAATTATCTTTTCATTGTTTTGTATGAACTACGTTATACCTGAATTACCAAGAATGGAATATATTGGTGGCCTATGTCAGCTTCTATCAACCCCTCATAAGATTTATCTTTCTATTTTATATAGGAACTATATTTTTTACCTCAATGAAATTTGTGGGTACCACACTAGCTCGGTCAAATTTCCCATAAGATTTTCATAGAAACTGTCATAAAATTTTTGAGAAAGATCTTAAATATTCATCAAAAGGATCCTTTCTTAAGTTAAATGAAGATGACATTGAAGTATGTAACTTGGGCAGAAATTTTTAAGAAGGTCTCAAAAATTTCACAAAACTTGACGTTGCTACAAAGTTGAAAATCAGACGTTACTGAAGCAAAAATTTGGGCATAAATTTTGAAGTTCTTTTTGCTTAAAGTAACCTACGTCAGAAATAACTCAAGTATTTTGCATTTTAGACTGGGCATAATATTTTAGAAGATCTCAAAAATTCCATACTAATAATGTCATAACTTATAGGAAAGTTTGACTGTTTCTATGCTATAGCCTAGAGAAGAACTTCTGAGAAAGATCCTCAAAACTTTCATTGAAACTGTACCTCAATATCAGAAAAGTTTGCAGATCAGTGATCAACAAGGTGCATAAGAGAGCAAGGGAATACCAATACAGTCAGACTCTTAAAACTAAGAATTTTTCTTTAGATGTAGGAACAGTGAAGTTGTTGACTGCGTTAAGCATGACAAAGGGCACTATTAGACCCACTGTGGCCTTGCCATAGTAATCCAGACAACTTCTCTCCCATATTTTCCTCTTGATTTAGGTTTCTATTACTTCATTATGATCTCTAACACTTACTCTATTTTTTTAAAGAAATGATAGGGCATAACGATAAAGATGTGGGGATATTATCCAAGCTACTATTTCTACATCATCACGAGTCAAACAACTTCATCTTTATCTTTAAACACTATCTCCTACTACACTCATGGCTTAGTTATAACAAATTATTATATTATTAATGAGTGTTGTTAAATTATATAGGTGACATTATGCAACACCCTCTCTAAAAAATAATGCAAAAGTATCCTCTCAAAGTTTGATAATTCAATCCAGAGGCTCAGGACATACACAAGTCCTTTAAAGGACTCCTGATTCAAAGGATGAAGTTCAACAAATCAACTTTTATCTTTTGGTAGGAAATTTAAGAAATAGATATTGAGAATGTCTATATTGGATTGGAGATATTTGATTGTTCTTTAAGATATGTATAAATTGATTGTAAAATATTCCTGTCCATATTAGAAAACATGTGTTGGAATTTGCCGATCTCACATCTATTAAATGTATTAAAATTAGCTTAGTGTGAACACTATATAGTATTTATGTAAGTACCCAAAAATGGGTCCCGAGATGTCACATGGTGCTCAAGACTAAGAGTATCCTTAAGCTAATGTTGTAAGCCTTCTACTAAATCTGAAGCTCATAATAAAGAAATATAATATATAATCAAAGCTAAAATGCAGAATTATATCTAATCTAAGCTAAAATTATCTTAACATGATATTTGAAAGTATTAGTCTTAAAAGTCTGAACAATTAACAATTAGCACTAGAAATATGAATCATAACTAGAAGTCTGACAAGCCTCTACTACTGATAACTAGAGAGAGCCATTGGGACAAGCCTCCAACTGACTCAAACTAACTAGAAATACTGAATCAACTACAATAATAAGCTAGAAAATCTAAATAACTAGGTCCCCAAACTATGAGGACTCATCAACTATCGGGATGTAGATGGAGATGCCCGAAATCACTCACACTGCTGAAACTGAGCACCTGAACCTACATTATGAGACAATGTAGCACAAACATGTATATGTGGATCAGTACTTCTAGATTGTACTTAGTATATGGGGGGTGAATGCATAATTAAAACAACATTTTAATATCTGTGTAAATTTGCAAAAAAATACATGCTAAGTATAGATAACTCACAATAGCTTGAATAACTGAAAACTCATAATCATAATCATGAGTAACAAAACATGTATAAATCTAGTGAAAAATAACACTTAGTTCTAAAAGTCGTACTTGTATTTTATCTTGAAATCACACTGTTTAAGTGTAGGAAGGACTCACCAACTGTCTTATATAAAGCAATATCTGAATGAAACGGTGAGACTTTGCACTTAGTTTCTATAAGTTGTTCTGTTATTATTTTCTGTAGTCTTTTCTATTAAGGAGGTTCTTCTAACCATCTTACACTATATGAGCTATCATAGTGTCTAACGTCTAGTTCCTTAAGGGAAAACCTCACTTTGGGGAGAGATGTCATACTTTTTCCATGGAGTATAACCTAATCTAAGTGATCACATCTATATCTGTCACCCATATAGAATTGGGAATAATCTGATAATCTGAATCTACGTTGGCTCATAGTTCTAAGGCATGAGAACATACCCAACTCGGTGCTAAATGCTACTCCCTTTAATCTGTATGCTCATTCTGTAGGAAATCCACTTTTAAAGCTAGTATAAGGGTTTACAATGAAACCCTCTTGTAAATCTGTTTATTATACACTGTAGTTAAAACTTTAAAGTGGATTCTATGTTCAAAATCTGAATATAACTAATCATGGAAAACTTAAAAGCATAATCTTTTTGAAATAACAACATTCACACGAGGGCTAATAACCTATGCATCTATTCTATGTTAAATTATCATAAAGTTCATGCTTAATAAAGAAAGTATTGATAATTCAATTCAAAATCGGAAAAATAATGTCAAACGAATAAAAATACGAAAGTAGACATGAAATTCAACATCTAATTCACTTAAAATCTCATAATCTTCAAATAGTAATGAGTGGGTATAAACCCTATACTGAAATTCATGTAACTTCATATAAAATTAAACTGTAAAACTAATTTTGGGTACAAGGATGAAAGGTTTATCATTGTTGAAAACTGTCAGACCTTAATTGATGAATAATTGAAGAAGTTTGAACTTTGAGTTCTTATTTTTGCTCTTGAAGATCTTGAATTGGGAATCTTGAATTTTGGGTTATCTTGGAAAAAGAATGGTGGAATTTGGATTTCTTAAGGTTTAATTTTTGGGGTTCTAGGGTTTCTTGGAGAGTAATTTGATGAATATTAATGATAATATGCTTAGAAAAGGTTTAATCTTGTGTTTTTCACAAATTGGGGGCTTGGGAAATGACTAGGTTGCCCTTTGTAAAAATTAGTTTAGAACTGCAAATCCTGATTTTGTACGTCAGCGCGATATGCTGCTTATCACAGTGGCTTACTAAAAAAAGGACGAGTGTCATTTTGCACTCCACTACGACGTGGTGTCTGTCCCATTGAGATTTCTGGCATGATATTGAAAATCACAGTGAGCCACTATAAAGGGACGAATGGGAGTTTGGGTTACACCGCGATGCGGGCTAATCATGGTGCTTCACTAGAAAACAGACAATTATGAATCTTGCCTTGATTGTGATGCAGTGCTATCGCGATGCTCTACTGCTTTTCACTAAAAGTGTCATAACTTCTCAATCGAGTATCAAATTTAGGCAAAATTGGTATCATTGGAAAGCTGATTCATTTATCTATAATTTGGTGGGTCTACAGCTAGAAAATTCTACACGTATCAAGAGTTATACATTTTTAAAGGTTACCCTTGACACACTAGGATCTAAATGGGACTAAGAAAAGTATGGGGTATTACAATATCTCCCCCTTAGGAACATTCGTCCTTGAATGAGACTAGTTCAACTGAGGATAATGTGGAACTGAGGCTATATAGTAGCATGCAAAAGTGAAGCAAAACTGCATGACTGAATCTAAATCATACTGAGCGACTGAACTAATCTGCGAATGTCTAACTTGATATGAAGATAACTATATGGCTGACTATGAGACTGGAAAAGAACTGAATTAAGGAAGTTTGTTACCTTTGGTTGAATCTAAGTTTGTGGGATAAAAGGTAAGGATACTTGGTACTTATTTATACTTCTGCTTCCCAAGTAGCACCCTCACCGGACTAATTTGCCATAGAACTTTGACCAAGGGAACTTCTTTGTTCCTTAGCCTACGAATTTGATGATCAAGAATCTCTACTATAAGTTCTTTGTATGAAAGGCTATTCTGAATATCTGTGCTTTCCAGAGGGACTACAATCGCTAAATCTTCTATACACTCCTTCAATAAAGATACGTGGAACACTGAATGAACTGATGACAAGTCTGCAGGTAGATCAAGCTCATACGCTACCTTCTCCACACGACGTAATATCTTGTAGGGAACCTAATATCGGGAACTAAGCTTCCCCTTTTTGCCAAATCTCTTCACCCCCTTCATGGGTAAAACCTTCTAATACACAAGATCATCTACTTCAAACTCAAGATCTCTCCTTCTCATGTTTGTATAAGATTTCTGACAACTTTGAACTATATTCAATCTCTCTCAAATCAACTAAACTTTCTCTATGTTGTAAATACCATATCTGGCCTAATCAAAGCGGCCTCACCTACTTCAAACCAACTGATTGGTGATCTATATCTCCGCTCATGTAGAGCCTTAAATGGGGCCAACTAAATGCTAGAATGGTAATTGTTATTGTAGGCTAACTCAATTAACGACAAGTGGTCATCCCAACTCATTTGAAATCAAAAACAAATGCCCTCAACATATCCTTTAGAGTTTGAATGGTCCTCTCTGACTGACTATCTATTTGTGGGTGAAAAAATAAACTGAGATGAACTTGGGTACCAAGACCCTTCTGAAAAGCTTTCCTAAGATGAGAGGTAAACTGAGCACCCCTATCTGAGATGATGGATAAGGAAATTACGTGTAATCTAACTAACTCTCTGATATACAGTTTAGCATAATCTTCAGTTGTGTAGGATGTGTGAACTCGCAAGAAATGGGTTGATTTGGTCAATTTGTCTACAATAACCCAAATTGAATCATGTTGAAGATGTGGATGGGGTAATCCAGTCATAAAGTCCATATTCACCTCTTCTCATTTCCAAGTGGGAATACCAAACTCCTGGAAAGTGCCACCAGGCCTTTGGTGCTCTATCTTAACCTGTTGATAAGTTGCATACTTGGCCATAAATTCTGTGAAATCTTTCCTCATACCACTCCTCCAATAGAATTCTCGTAAATCGTGGTACATCTTGGTGGCTTCTCTATGAATGGATTAATGAGCACCATGTGCTTCTACCATAATTCGGTGCCTCAATTCATCAACACATGGCACACACAATCTACTCTGGTATCTCAACACACTATCTCCACCTTGGGAGAAAACCTCTAACTTTTGGTCTTTAACTGAACCCTTCAGCTTGACCAACCTAGAGTCTTTATCCTACTTGTCTTTCACTTCAGAAACCATAGAAGATTTTGAACTACTCTAAATACAAGCATTCCCTTCAGTTAAGTCAACCAACCTCACACCCAATCTAGTTAATCGGTGAACTTCCCAAACTAATTCCCTCTTATCATTCTCCATATGAGCAATACTGCCCATAGACAATCTACTAAGGGCGTCTGCCACTACATTGGCTTTGCCTGGATGATATAACATACTAATATCATAATTCTTCAATAATTCTAACCACCTTCTATGATGAAGATTTAACTCTCTCTGAGTAAACATATATTTGAAGATTTTGTGGTCTATGAACATATCGACATGCACCCCATAAAGATAGTGCCTTTAAATTTTCAATACAAATACAATAATAGCTAACTCAAGTTCATGGGTAGGGTAATTCTTTTCGTGAGGCTTAAGTTTTCTAGAAGCTGTAACACCCCGCATTTTGGGCTAGAATAAAAACTATTGTTTCTATTCATAGATGATCCAAAAGCCATAAATCCTATGAAAATTTGGCATGTTAATCAATTATGTAGTGTGTGAACCAATTTTAGCATGAATTTAGATCATAGAGGTCCCCTAACTCAAGAACGAGCTGAAAGTTTTCCTATCATTCGAGTTTGAGTGAGTGTTGAAACTTGGGTCAACTTCAATCGACCGTAACTCTTTGTATATAATGAATTAGAGGGCCTACTATATATCAAATGAAAGCTGTTTGAATTAGCTTTCCAAAGATAGCAATTATTCCTAAATCTGATACCCAAGAGAAAAGTTATGTACATTTTAGTGATTGAGACAGTAACATCATGCGATGAGCGTACTATGCATGCCCTATCGCACGCACCAGAATTTAAGGTTCTATTTTACATTTTTAAGGGCAAAATAGGTATCTTCCATCCCTTATCCATCTATAACATGGGATTAAACTCCCAAAACACCAAAATATGATTCTTTTCTCTCAAATTCATCAAGAACTTATCCTAGGGTTTCAAACTAAAAATCTAAATATCTCAAGATTTAACCGTGGGTTTTACTTAATTTTTCAAGATTTGGAATCTCCATAGCGAGAGCTACAAGAAGCACCCATTAATCGTATGTATAGCATCCCAAAAGGTAGAGTTCATTCAAAAGCTTTTAATTTAAGGTACACGGGGTTTTCCTAAAATCTCATGGGTATGGAAATCTTGATTTTAAGAAAGGGTTTTTCAGATTTATTAATATATTCATGCTTTACAAGCATTGATGATTTTGTTTTGGCCTTTAGGCTTTCCCCCAAATTGATTTGAAATTATATATATATTGTAAGCATGTGTTTTAAGTTTTATGATTGAATTTAGAGCATTATTCATGAAAAATCCCTCTCTTGTGATGATTTTCATTTACTTATGATATACTATGAAATCGTTTGAATGCATCTTAAAAAGCATGTTATGAAATATCTTGAATAATGTTATATTTGGATTATGATTTTGATTCCAAAAGAGAGAGGGTTGTTTATGTTGATAAATGTTGAACATAATTATATAATGAGAAGGGTTGCATGGTTTGTTAAAGATTACATGACCACCACTTGTTTATTGAAAGGATGGGAATTTTGCATAGTTTTGACTTATATTTTTGGAACATGAATTCCCTTTGTTAAATTGCATATTTGGGTAGTCTGAACTATGTTTTAATGAAAAAATCATGCATGATGCATTATGGCTCAGAAATAGGACTTGCAAGTCTTGGTATGACAATACCAATCCAGATAATGCCATGGTAATTCAGAATAGAATAGAATGCATGTTTGAAGTTAGATTTTTCAAATGTTAAAGCTAGAATAATGCAAGATTCATAACAGGATAAAATTAGGCATAAAGAGATCTTAGGTGGTTCCCCGAAGAAGGCATGAGTTTAGACAACTCATTGTCCAAAACCATGATTTGCCGATCCTGGTATATTATTATACGCTGGCCTAGTGCCCTGAGGCGTTTCAGACTCAGACACTCCAACCCTTGCAGCACACTTAGGTTGGGGGCTTCCCCGCCGAGTCAATGGCAAATTCTATATAGCCCATGGAATATCAGACTTGTAGGGGAGTGCCACCTAACTCAAAAGTAATACAAAGATAAGAAATTGCTTTTGACAGAAAGGTTTTTTATGTTTTTTCAAGAATACCCATGTGTTTTGAAAATTATATCTTTCATGATGTTTATGAATAGCTCTCAACTATTTTATTTATATAAAAGCTTTATTTTAGATTGCTCTACATACCATTACATCTGTGTTGACCCCCCTCTCTCCAGGTTCTGAGGTACAGTCTACGGGTCCTGATAAGCAGTAGATTTCATCAGACAGGAGTGAAGAGTACCTGTTGGTGAGCCTTCTATATTTTAGAAGGCCTAGTTTCTTTGAGACAGTTATTATTTATTATATTTTTCTCTACTGGGGTCCTTGTCCCAATTTTTAGACAGTTGTTATTTAATCATGTAGTAGAGATTTCGCTGACGGTTTTCAGATGATGTTTAGTTGATATTGGATTTTATTCCTCATTGTTAAACTAAATTTAGATTATGACCATGTTTCCGTAGAAGATTTTATTTTTGAATTTCTTATTTATATATGAATGGTGTATATAATTACAAGTTAGAAGGGCTCTCGGGCCTTCATGGTTTGGGTGTCCATCATGACCAGGGCCCTAGTTCAGGTCATGAAAATCTTAGTATCAGAGCATGGTTCGTGGTCCCAGGGTGTCTGCAAAATCACGTTAGGTAGAGTCTTTTTTATGGGTATGTAGCACGCCACACATATAAGCAGAAGGCTACAAGGCGTTTAGTAATATTTCCCTTTCTTCATGTTCTAGTTTGTGCTATTGAGCTAGAATGTTCCTCTTCCATACCCTAATTCATTCTTTGGTGTCGCCCATATGAAAGTAAAGTTATCCCAATTCTTTCCTTACTTTGATGTGCCCAGATATGTCTCGTTATTAGGGTGATTCAAGTGAAGAAGTTTAGAGTCTAAATGGTATGGTCCTTTCAAATTGAGCTATACAAGATTATAAAATTTTTGCAAGGACTTGATAAGAGTCCATTAGTTCTTCAGAGTGTATTGATTTTTGTGTGAACTTTGATTCTGATGAAATCATGCTTTTCAGTCTGCGGTATTAAGAGTATTCCATCTTTTTTCAAAAATTTATGTTGCAGATGTCATGCTTCAGGGTAAATGATGTATAGCAGAATGTTGGAACTGTATTTTCACTCGATTAGTACTACAAGTTAAAGTGTCGGTGTCATGACCTATTGGTAGTGAGATTAGACCAAGAGGTTGGTGATATGAAGTCACAAAGTTAGAAGTCAGAGTGAGGGTGACTTTTATGTAAATAAATATTTTAGTTGAATAACCGATGTTTGAGGATGATTTACCACTTTATAGTAATAGACTAACACGGTAGCTAGTAGCATGTGTGGATTGTATGGTAGTCTATGGGGGAAGTGTTTGACTCAGATTTTTATTTATACAGAGTAAGATGTGTATCCTTAGATCATTGAATATTGTGTGTCAATTTTCTACCTCTTGTAATATGTAATCTTGTTATCATAGTGCTTTTGAAAAAAAATATCAAAGTCTAGTGAAGTTGTGTGGGGCTCTTTCAATTCACTAGCATATTTGCTTTGTTATTCATTTCATTTTCTTATTCAAAATACAAAAATCAAAGTCTAGTGAAGCCGTGTGAGGCCTATTTCGATTCACTAGTAACTTGTTGTTCTTATGTTGGTTGAATATATGTATAGTCGAATCTTTTTGCATGAGATTGAGTTGGTAATAAAGTGATATGTCCTTGTGTGTTAGTTTAGTAAAAGGTAGAGAAAGAGTTATTAGTTAAGGTGAATTGTTGTCTGCTTGAAGTATGAAAATGGCTAGATAAGCCAGTAAGTTATAATTATAAACTCATAGTTGTTTGTGGAATTTAAAGGTAGTCTAACTGCATGTTTAGGTAAGTAAGTGTGATATGATAAAGCCGTATAAGTAGATAAAATTGTATGGGGTTACATTATAAGATTAAGGTTTACCATGTCTATTATGTGACTTTACCCCCCCCCCCCCCTCCCCCCCGACCTTCTTTTCATTGGTAGTTGTAAACTAGTACTTGTAATAACCTGTATGTTACTAAGCTAGGAGACGAACCTTTTTCCTACATATAAAGACTCATATTCTGTGAGTAGCATTTTAGTGCATCACTTAGAATAAGTATCCTAGAGATAAGATATTTATGATACATTAAGCATGTTAATATGAGTCACTTAAGGTGATACAAGCTACGATTTTTTGAATCCATCAAGTTTTAATGTTCAATTTTGCAAGGGTCATCTTTGAAAGAGTATAAATAGATGTTAATGTAGTATTTTGGCTAATTTAGATCCAAAAAATTGTAGAGAATCGAATTAGCTTTCCAACGATACCAATTTCGCCTTAATCCAATACCCGAGCAAAAAGTTATGCCCTTTTTCGTGAGAAACAGTAAGGATAGGCAATTGGTTAGGCGCCGCCCAACCCAAACATAGGCGATTGGTTAGGCGCCGCCCAACCTAGCTTAGGCAATCACTTGGGCGCTGCCTAAGTCAGTTCCAGGTGCGAAAAACACTCCGTTTTGAGTTATTTTAAGGGTAATTAAGTCTTTTAACACTCCTTACACGTCTCTAAACTTAAACCTACGAAATATATAGCTTCTAAACACATTACAACCCTATTAACATCTCAAAGCTCATCATCCAAGAGAACTTAAAGAGAAAAACAACTAGGGTTGCATAATTAAACTTGAAGATCCAATTTCAAGGAAATTCCTCCGTCAATCATCAAGAACCTCCCTTCTAAGGTATGCGTAGTGTTCATCCACGGATTCCTTTGGTTCGTGGAATTCAAGAATCAATCTTTAAAATACAAAAGCTTGGTTGATTGTGGTGATATGATCATACACATGTTGATTCTTTTTTGTTTTGCTATATAATAGTATCGTGACTTTATATCTCATGGAAGTTATGTTGTTAGTTGAAAAACATGATCTTTAGATGGATTGATAGAATGCAAGTATGAAATCCATCTATGCCTTAAAGAATGCATGCAAGGTGTTCGATAAAATGTCTAGTATGTTAGAACTTCATATTTACACGATTTCATGATATCTAAATAACAAGTTCATGCTAGTCATACACTCCAATATGAATTTCCATGCAAATTATGTGTTATTATTGTTGTGGTATAAAGTATGTAAGATAATGGAGATATAAATTATGTACACAAAATATATCCATTCTTTCCCTACCATGTTTGAGATTTTTAATAAATACATGAAGTATAATATCCCCAAATCATTACAATATGAACTAAATGTTACATGTTACCGTTCCCTTACGCTTGAATGGTTTCCATGCAATTGCTATGAATAGTATATGTTGTCGGAATGCCCATGATATTAGAATATGAGATTTATGACTTGATTATAAGCATTCCTATTCATGATAGATATTATGTTGACCATGTACTTCATGAAATCCCTCACTCATGTATTATGATGGATTTTTATTGATGGTCTTGTACTCAAGAAATTCAAGTTGTTTCAGTTTCCATCCATCGAGTCCTGGGGGTACTTGTACCCAAAAAATATAGTTGTGTGCCTAGAGTCATGTCATGTTTTCACGATACTCTCAGTCAAGCCATGATCTATACAATTCAGTCATTCAGGTGACTCAGGAAAGCTCAGAAATCTCAGTAATCTTAGTAGTCCAGTAATCTCAGTGATCAGTAACCTCAACAACCTCAGTATTTACAGTCAATCTCAGTAACTTCTGTAATCTCAACCAGTCCTCAGAACTCAGTACATTCCGTCAGTCATTGGAATCCAGTAAACTTAGTTTAGCTCTGCTAAACAATACCACTAGTATCAGTCTAGTTAATCAGTATCAGTTCAGTTCAGTTATTCAGTTCAGCTTAGTTATTCAGTTCAGTGTCCTTCAAATGGAAGTAGAATTTAGCACCGAGTGAATCCAAGGATGGGAACTCACCCGCCAGTTCAGGGTGTGATTCTTAGTAGTCATCCTTGTGTTCCAGAACTACGTAGCCAGCGTAGGTTGAGACATCTTAACTCGCCAGATTAGGGTTGATGAGGTGGATTAACCCTTCAGTTTAGGATTTCGACTGTTCTCATTGAGTACCTACCAGTATAGGGTTCTTACAGCTGTCCTTACGAGTGGCAAGGTATTGAAACCCCTCCAGTCAGGGTAGAGATTGGACCCTAGCTTAGCTATTATAGCATATTTGGGGCATGTCGGTTAGATAACTACTTCCCACAGTTTCAGTTACAGATTTCAGGACTGTCAGCTATAGCTACCCAGTCTCAGTAAAGAACTCAGATAGCTCTTTAGATTTCAGTATATCAGGGCCGTCAGATACAGTCAACTCAGAAATAAATGGAACTCAGATAGTTTCCTTCAACTTTATGGACTGTGAGATATAGTCACTTATGCTATCAATCACAATATTTATCAAACTCATGCTATCAGTACTCAACTTCAGAACTGTCAGATATAGTCAATCAGACTAGTTCTTCACAATTCGAACTGTCAGAAACAATCATTCATTTATCAGTAATGAAATATCAGTCTCTTAGTATATCAGTAATACAGTTCAGATCGATCACTTATTAGTGATTTAAATATTAATATCGGTAAACTTAGTCTTTTAGAATCTCATTATCAGTACACTTATGTTGTCAGTATTCAGACTCAGTAGTCCGTATCTCCACAAGTTTAGTTACAGTTATGTATGCATATATGTACTCTCACATTCATATCAGTCAGTAATGTCCATACATATAACCCTTTGCATTTAGCCTACCTCACTCGCATACTCACTACATTCAGACGTACTGACGCATTTACGCTATGGTGCTTTCTCTTATGTTACACCATAGGTTCAGAGGCATAAGCTCCAAATCAGCAGTAGATTCGAGAATCAGTAGTCATAGTTAGACGTGAGTCCTCATCCTTCGAGGACATGATGATTTTATTTCTATTTTAGTTTTCACTTTATTTCAGTAGTTGGAGTTAGTTGGGGACATGTCCCATCAACTCCTTATTCAGTTCAGTTAGAGGCTTTCGAACTAGATGTCAGATTAGATATTTAGACATTAGTATTTATGTTCCTTTTGGTATTGATATACTATATTTTTCAAATATGTATTAGTATTGAACCTTATGGCCTTACAGCTCATGTTTCAGCATATTTTATAAGATATTATGTAGTTTACAGGTACAGATATCAATCATGGGTTAGCTTGTGGTCCTTCGGGGTGATGAGCACCGTATAGCATTTTGGTTTAGAAAATCGGGGCGTTACAAACTTGGTATTAGACCCTAAGGTTCAACAGTGTCCTAGGAAGTCTGAAAGCTGCATCAAGTAGAGTCTTGTACATGGGCGTGTTGTGCACCACACTTATGTGCAGGAGCCTATGAGATGTTTTAGGAACAGTTTCCCTTCTGTCATGTCTCAAGATAGTGCTATAGCAAGTTTCTTTAAGATAACCATGTAGATTTATATCAAGCACCCCTCATGTTCACTTTACCTTACTTTCAAGGTAATAGAAATAGTAAAGTTAAAAGTCCTAAAGACAGGGCTTTCTCAGACAGTCCCTACGATCAGTTATGAGATTAGAAATAGACTCAAACAATATCCCATCAGTTCATTATTGTTCCAAGGTCATACAGTTTTAATTCATGATCATGAGAACTCATTCTTGAACCCAGAAGTTTAGCAGTAGTAGAGTTGGGATAGTATTATTCTATTTGATCAAATTATGTATTCATGGGGATTAGATCATTAGGCTTAAATAGTACGAGCTAAACACTTAAGTTTATTGACTCAAAATTAAGCATGAAGGTGTGAATGTGATATTAGAAGTATATAAGGAAATAGAATCAGATGATGTGTTTAGTAAGACAGACAGGTGTTGAACATAATGTAGGTATGTGATGGTAGATCAAGTACCTAAGCCAGGCCCTCAAATTTCAGTAGTAGAGCCAGTATGTATAAAAAGCAGTAAGGGAATACAATTCCAGACCCATTCTCATCTTAGTGTAGAGTTTTTCACTTCAGCTATCACGAAACCAACTCAAGCATTGCATACCAACTCTATGGTCACGAACTATAATCATGTATAAATTCAATTTCCAACATAAGGAGTCCCTTTTACTCCACAGTACGAGTCATGTTCCATGAGAACAATCTATTTTCACACACTTTCCATAGGATTATGTGCGCCTTTAGTTCCCAGTATAAGGGGTTCAGTTCCAGCTCCCTCAGTATTCGAATCATGTCTCACGAGTACAGAAAACTCTAGACTCAGGTCATGCAGCTCATGACTCATGTACGCATATCATGCTTTCCAGTATACTTAGCTTCCATGACTCATGCTATGCCCCTACAGATCAGATACATTTAGACTATGTCATGTATATCCTCAGTTCAGACCTTATTGGTAAATCCAAACTATTAATATTTTATTCCTCAAGTTTCAGTCATGTGTCAAGTTTAGTTTGTATCTATTCATGTTTCAGTTCCTCCTGATTTACTCCTCCAGTTAGCTCTCCTTATGGAATAGTGTAGTGATGATCAATTGTTTAGATAAGAGAAGATTATTGCATGCTTACTTTGCACAAGGGTGTAGTTATGAAGATAGGCTTGAATGTCATGATAAATGTGCAAGTAAACGTCTAGCAAGGGGTCGTATTTAGAAGTTGGGAAAGTACAAAGTGTAAGTGTACATTTAGATCCTTGACTTATGTCAGTCCCAGCATGTAGCCATCAAAAACTCAGTTGCCAACTCAATTATAGTTTCAGTATCCAGCACTCAGTGATTAGTGTTCAGTCCTTGAATTTAGTACTTCTGTACTAGCTATAGGCCTAGTTATAATGTCATCTTCAGTTCAGTAACTATATTTGAAACTCAGTTCAGTTCTAGACATGCTTGACCATAGCATTCAGGTTATCAATACTCAGTTATCAGTGTTTCAGTACCCAAGTTTATAGAATACCTCAGAGCCATGTCGTATGCTTGGTCTCGTATTCGAAAATAATACAGACTTCATAAATCCATGCTCAGATACCTTATTCTACTTAGTTAGTCCTTATCTCCTATGCATAAAGCTCAAAAATCTCAGCCCATCTATTCAGACTAAGTACAGTTTAGCTTTACAGATCCAGTATTCAGTTATCAGTTATTCAGTTAATCAGATAAGTTAGTATATTTATGAACTCGTGTTCAGCTCAGTTCATGTATCATCTCTCAGTTTCAGATCCTAGTTGTTCAGCCATGACTCAATTCCTAGGTTTTTTGAACATCGCCTCAATTTCCCTCAGTAGCTCATCCAAGTCAGTATTCTTTGAGGGACATAGTGTCCTAAGGGGGAGATACACATACCCCCAAACTTTCATGACATAAACATGTTGCTCTCTTTTCTTTTGATGAATCCAGTTTGGAGAAGGGGTACTCATAAGATAACCCTCAAGCTCCAACTTCAGTCGTATGCCATGTTTTCAAGATTTAGCTCAGATCATGATATTCAGTATATCTACCACGTCCCAAACTAAGTTATGTTCTCATGTTTTCAATCATGCATATAGAGTAATTAATCTCAAACTTATCTGTATTATCAGTTCAAGGTAACAGTTTTCCTTAAACTTACTCGTTCTCATGTTCATATTTCAGTGCCAAACTTGGTATTCAGTTCTATGCTAAGTTTTTAGTTCAAACTTGATACCTTTACCATTGCATGTTCATGAGTAAGTTCAGTCATGAATTCACGCATCAGATATGTGTGATCAGCTCATTAGCACTTTCAGTAATGCATTCACGTATTATGTCAGTCATATATCATGGATTATATATGCATGGATTCAGCCTTTCAGTAGTGCATCAGATATGCATTCTCATTTTGGAGAAAACTTACTTTATTAGAATCCACAGTCTTATATTCATGAATCAACTTCCCATGCATCAGATATGCATGTTCAGTATGTTGTGCTTAGCTTTCAGTCATGCCAGTATGAACCCATGTTTCATTAGTGTATGTCTTGTACGTACTTTATCTTATAATCTCTCCCACTTCAGTTAATTTCCATTCGACGACGAATGTTTCCAAGGGGGAGATATTGTAATACCCCGTATGTTTCTAAGCTAGGAGACGAACTTTTTTCCTACGTATGAAACCTCCTATCCTGTGAGTAGAATTTTAGTGCATGACTTACAATGAGTATCTTAGCGATAAGATAGCCTATGATACATTAAGCATGTTCATATGAGTCACTTAAGGTAATACAAGCTAAGAGATTTTGAATCCATCAAGTTTTAGTGTTCAATTTTGCAAGAATCATCTTTGAATGAGTATAACTCAATTCTAATGTGGTATTTTGGCTGATTTTGACCCACCAAATTGTGGAGAATCGAATTATCTTTCCAAGATACCAATTTTGCCTTAATCCAATACCCGAGCAAAAAGTTATGCCTTTTTTCGTGAGAGACAGTAAGGATAGGCAATTGGTTAGGCGACACCTAACCCAAACATAGGCGATTGGTTAGGCGCCGCCCAACCTAGCTTAGGAAATCACTTGGCCGCCGCCTAAGTTAGTTCTAGGTGCCAAAAACACTCCATTTTGAGTTATTTTAAGGGTAATTAAGTCTTTTAACACTCCTTACACGTCCCTAAACTTAACCCTACGAAATATATAGCTCCTAAACACATTACAACCCTATTAACATCTAAAGCTCATCATCCAAGATCACTAAAAGAGAAAAACAACTAGGGTTGCATAATTAAGCTTGAAGATCCAATTTCAAGGAAATTCCTCCGTCAATCATCAAGAACCTCCCTTCCAAGGTATGCATAGTGTTCATCCATGGATTCCTTTCATCCATGGAAGTTAAGAATCAATATTTAAAATACAAAAGCTTGGTTAACTGTGGTGATATGATCATACCCATGTTGATGCTTGTTTGTTTTTCTATATAATAGTATCATAACTGTATATCTCATGAAAGTTATGTTGTTAGTTGGAAAACATGATCTTTAGATGGATTGATAGAATGCAAGTATGAAATCCACCTATGCCTTAAAGAATACATGGAAGGTGTTCAATTAAATGCCTAGTATGTTAGAACTTCATATTTACATGATTTCATGATATCTAAATAACAAGTTCAAGTTAGTCATACACTCCAATATGAATTTCCATGCAAATTATGTGTTGTTATTGTTGTGGTATAAAGTATGTATGATAATGGTGATATAAATTATGTACACAAAATATATCCATGCTTTCCCTACCATGTTTGAGATGTTGAATAAATACATGAAGTATAATATACCTAAATCATTACAATATGAACTAAACATTACATGTTGTCGTTCCCTTACTCTTGAATGGTTTCCATGAATAGTATATGTTGTCAAAATGCCCATAATATAAGAATATGAGATTTATGACTTGATTATAAGCAGTCCTATTCATGATAGATATTATGATGACCATGTACTTTATGAAATCCCCCACTCATGTATTATGGATTTCTATTGATGGTCGTTTACTCAAGAAATTTAAGTTGTGTCAGTTTCCTTCCATCGAGTTCTGGGGGTACTTATACCTGAAAAATATAGTTGTGTCCCTAGAGCTATGTCATGTTTTCACGGTACTCTCAGGGAAGCCATGATCTATTGAATTCAGTCAGTCATATGACTCAGGAAAACTTAGAATTCTCAGTAATCTCAGTAATCTCAGTAGTCCATTTATATCAGTAATCTCAGTGATCAGTAACCTCAGCAACCTCAGTATTCACAGTCAATCTCAGTAACTTCAGTACTCTCAACCAGTCCTCAGAACTCAGTACATTCCGTCAGTAATTGGAATCTAGTAAACTTAGTTTAGCTCTGCTAAATAATACCACTAGTATCAGTCCAGTTAATCAGTATCAGTTTAGCTAATTAGTTCAGTTTAGTTATTCAGTTCAGCTTAGTTATTTAGTTCAGTTTCCTTCAGATGGGAGTAGAAGTTAGCACCGAGTGAACCCAAGGATGGGAACTCACCCGCCAGTTCAGGGTGTGATTCTTAGTAATCATCCTTGTGTTCCAGAACTACGTAGCCATCGTAGGTTGATACATCTTAACCCATCAGATTAGGTTTGATGAGGTGGCTTAACCTATCAATTTAGGGTTCCCACCATTCTCATTGATTACCTGCCAGTATAGGGTTCTCACAGCTGTCCTTACCAGTGGTGCGGTATTGACACACTTCCAGTCGGGTAGAGATTAGACTCCAGCTTAGCTATTATAGCGTATTTCGGGCATATTGGTTAGATAACTACTTCCCACAGTTTTAGTTATAGATTTCAGGACTGTCAACTATAGCTACCCAGTCTTAGTAAAGAACTCAGATAGCTCTTCAGATTTTAGTATATCAGGGCTGTCAGATACAGTCAACTCAAAAATAAAATGGAACTCAGATAGTTTCCTTCAGATTTATGAACTGTGAGATATAGTCACTTATGCTATTAATCACAATATTTACCAGAACTCATGCTATCAATACTCAACTTCAGGACTGTCAAATACAGTCAATCAGACCAGTTCTTCATAATTCGAACTGTCAAAAACAATCATTCATTTATCGGTAATGAAATATCAGTCTCTTAGTATATCATTAATGAAGTATTAGATCCATCACTTATTAGTGATTTACATATCAATATCAGTAAACTCAGTCTTTTAGAATCTTATTATCAGTACACTTATGTTGTCAGTATTCAAACTTAGTAGTCCATATCTCCACGAGTTCAGTTACAGTTACGTATTCATGTATGTACTCTCACATTCATATCAGTCAGTATTGTCCAGGCATATAACCCTTTGCATTTAGCTAACCTCACTCGTATACTCAGTATATTCAGACGTACTGACGTATTAGCGCTATGGTGCTTTTTTTTATGTTACGCATAGGTTCAGAGGCATGAGCTCCAAATCAGCAGTAGATTTGAGGATCAGTAGTCAGAGTTAGACGTGAGTCCTCATCCTTTGAGGACATGATGATTTCATTTCTATTTCAGTTTTTACTTTATTTCAGTAGTTGGAATTAGTTGGGGACATTTTCCATCAACTCCTTATTCAGTTCAGTTAGAGGCTTTCGAACTAGATGTCAGATTAGATATTTAGACATTAGTATTTATGTTCCTTTTTGGTATTGATATACCATATTTTTCAAATATGTATTAGTATTGAACCTTATGGCCTTACAGTTCATGTTTCCATATATTTTATAAGATATTATATTGTTTATAGGTACAGATATCAGTCATGGGTTAGCTTGTGGTCCTTCGGGGTCATGAGCATCTGTAGCATTTTAGTTCAGAAAATCAAAGCATTACAGTACTACTAGTGAGAAGGTATGTAGTAGATTTTTAAGGTATTTGGATAGAATTCCCAATTTGATGGACTAGTATATTATGTTTCCTTCTTCATTGGTGGTGGATGATAGATGCTAGACTATTGGCTTGAATTTAATGTAGGATGTGGATGTAAAAATAGTAGCTTAAGATTAATGATGAATGTTTTGTGAGAATTATGTGCCAGGTTGGGTTGTAAATCATGCTTAGCACTAGACATTAAGTTTGAACAGTTGATGTCCATAAAGGTGGATGTGATGATTTCTTGGTTAAAGATGCTAGTTACATGGAAGTGATCTAATAGGCTTGAATGGTGTATGCAATAGATTAAGTTTATTTTATTAGTACCTAAGTATGATGTTGTATGTATGAGGTAGAAGAATGCCCAAGGTGATATAGAGTTGCAGCATTTTCTAAGATTATTACATATTGCGTGTGGATAGTGGACATAGTAGTACCATTAAGTTGCTAGGTGGAGAAAGACTAGTAGTATGATTCATCAAAGGCTTGGTGATATCCATGATTAGGTGTTATAATCTAAGTTTGAATTTTTGAAGGTTGAACCTACAGAAAGAAGAGTTGAAGTGCTTAGGGTATGTACTCCAACTATAGGAAAACTCATGAGGATTCAAAGTTAGTAATTGTTCAAGTATTATATGATTGACTATTAAGGCTATAGAAAGATAGAGTGTGTCTCAGAAGGTAGGATTAGCAGTGGGTTTTCCCCTTCTAGGTGTAACCATTCGGGTTAAGTTCTATTAATTATGTGTATTGTCGTATTCTAGACCCCAGAGTATAGTGAGTGTAGTTCAGTTTAGCGTCTAGTAAGGTATCTCTCGAACTTAAGATAATGACTTAAATCTAAGGGGGAGATGATAGAACGAGTAACCAAGTCAGGCTCTCAAATTCTAGTAGTGATGTCAGTATGATATAGAACATCAGAAAGTGAGGGTGAGACTCAACCCATTCTTATCTCAGTATTTTTCAGTGATCCTAATACCTACTTATGCCTTATATTTTACTTTCATGATCATAGTTCATGTCCATGTATATGATAGAGAATCACGTGTTTTTCTAGTTCTAAAATGAGGAGTTCCAATTCATTTAGTAGTCGGAATCACATTCCATATGTTATGAACTTCAAATTGAGGTCATGCACCTCATGACTCATGTGCTCATTCTTTATAGTGTGCTCAGTTCCCATAATTCATGCTATGCTCTTTATGATTGACGAGATTTACCTTATAGTCATGTATACCCAAATTCAGATCACTTTGATGAATCCCTAATGTTGATTTGCTTTTCCTTCAGCATCAGTTAAGTGTCAAGTCTCATATAATATCCTCCCATGCTTCAAGGTCTTATGTTCTAACCTTTTAGTGACTCCTCCTTATGTGATGGTCAATGGAAATTTGTATGTGTATGTTCTTGGGGTAGCGCGTGGGAGTTATATTGATAGTGGATTGGAGAATATGTGAAATATGTCCTTATGGGTGATTGCCTTGGAGTTCATATGTGGTTATAAAGATAGGCTTAAATAACATGTTGAGATTTAAGTGGAGGAACGTAATATGTGCTAGTGAATCCATAGTAAGAGATTAGAGTTAGTCATTGAAGTGGTAAGGTACGATATGCTTAGGGTGTGATCTCTAAAATATATATATATATATATATATATATATATATATAAGATTGAATCATATGGTTTAGACTAGTATCGTGGTATGGCATGTTGTATTTTGTAATTTAAAGTTAGGCTTGATCATAGTGAGAGGACTTATGTTCCTTTAGGCATTAGTAGAAAGATTTATCAATGCCCATATAAGAATTCTAAGTTGAATCAAATGAGTATAGTATTTAAAGGGAAAATATAGTGTAGGGAGTTTTCGAGAAGTGTGCTAAGCTTGAAAGTAAGAAGTTGAATTGCCTAAGGCCTGGTAATTCTATCCTAGTTTATGAGTTATATGTCTATATTCTATGCTATAGAGTAGTGTCACTGTTGTGATTCCTTAGTTGAGTGTCTTGTATAACTCATGCCTATGATTCTTTGCTCCCGAATTCTACTAGAATCTCTTTAGAAAGAGTGTTGGAGAGATACTCCAGTTAAGTATAAGTTTCCAGTATAATTCAGCCAGTATGACCAGCAGTTCAGTTTAACATTCAGGCAGACAAGTTACTGTGGTTTTCTACCTTTACACCCAGTCCTGCTATCCAAAGTCCCATGTGTATGACCATCCCAAGAGATAATCTATTCCATCCATGTAAATTGCAAATTTAGTTCAGTCCGACCATCATGTTTCAGATTCATCTATTTAGTCATGACTCTGTTCATAAGAGTTCAGCGCATAGTCTCAAATCTCTCAAGGCATTTTAGCTCATACAGTGTAATTCCTTTGTACAATCTATATCTTGTTGTCTCAATATTCACACTTACATAAGTTATTACTTCTCAATTTGATACATATGATTGGATCTTGAACACCTCAAGGAAATCCTAAATTCTCAGCATGAATCAGCTCCTTAAAGCAAGCAAGGGCAAGTCAGCTTAGAATTCAGTTTCATGATGGAATTTAAATATTTCAGATCAGTATATTCTTTCTTAGAAGACAAATCATGTCCACTTTATTCCATACCTTTAAGACTTCAACATTCCTACCCATCATTTGGGGTCGAATGGTCCCAAGGGGGAGATAATGTAACACCCCGCATTTGGGTTAAAATAAAAACCATCGTTTCTATGCATAGATGATCCAAAAGCCATAAATCCTATTAAAATTTGGCATGTTAATCAATTATGTAGTGTGTAAACCTATTTAAGCATGAATTGAGATCATAGAGGTCCTTTAACTCAAGGACGAGTTGAAAGCTTTCCTATCATTCCAGTTTGAGTGAGCGTCGAAACTTGGGTCAACTTCAATCGACCATAAATCTTTGTATATAATGAATTAGAGAGACTATATTTCAAATTAAATCTCTTCGAATTATCATTCCAATGATACCAATTTCATCTAAATCCGATACCCAAGCAAAAATTTATGTCCATTTTAGTGACTGAGACAATAGAATCTTGCGATAAGCGTGCGATGCACGCCCTATCGCACGCACCAAAATTTCACGTTCTGTTTTCACATTTTTAAGGGTAAAATGGGTATCTTTCATTCCTTTATCTATAACATAGGATTAAACTCCCCAAACACCGAAATATGATTCTTTTCTCTTAAATTCATCAAGAACTCACCCTAGGATTTCAAACTAAAAAAACAAATATCTCAAGATTTAATCGTGGGTTTTCCTTAATTCTTCAAGATTCGGAATCCCAATTATGAGGGCTACAAGAGGAACCCATCAATCATACATATAGCATCCCAAAGGCTAGAGTTCATTTAAAAACTTCTAATTTAAGGTACGTGGGGTTTTCCTAAAATCTCATGGTTATGGAAATCTTGATTTTAAGAAAGGGTTTTTCAGATTTATGAATATATTCATGCTTTACAAGCATTGATGATATTGTTTTGGCCTTTAGGATTTTCCCCAAATTGATTTGAAATTATATATATTGTAAGCATGTTTTTTAAGGTTGATGATTGAATTGAGAGAATGATTCATGAAAAATCCCTCTCTTCTGATGATTTTCATTTACTTATGATATACTATGAAATCGTTTGAATGCATCTTGAAAGCATGTTATGAAATGCCTTGAATAATGTTATATTTGGATTATGATTTTGATTTCAAAAGAGAGAGGGTTGTTTCTGTTGATGAATGTTGAACATAATTATATAATAAGAAGGTATGCATGGTTTCTTAAAGATTACATGACCACTACTTGTTTATTGAAAGGATGGGAATTTTGCATAGTTTTGACTTATGTTTTCGAAAGATGAATTCCCTTTGTTAAATTGCTTGTTTGGGTGGTCTGAACTATGTTTTAATTAAATAATCATGCATGATGCATTATGGCTCAGAAATAGGACTTGCAAGTCTTGGTGTGACGACACCAATCTAGATAAAGCTATGGTAATTTAGAACAGAACAGAATGCATGTTTGAAGTCATATTTTTCAAATATTGAAACTAGAGTAAT
Organism: Capsicum annuum; assembly: GCF_002878395.1. Classification (NCBI taxonomy): domain Eukaryota; kingdom Viridiplantae; phylum Streptophyta; class Magnoliopsida; order Solanales; family Solanaceae; genus Capsicum; species Capsicum annuum. The sequence continues at coordinate 153,666,573 of NC_061115.1, read as the reverse complement.
TCATGATTCAAAAGAGGATAAAATTGGTCATAAAGAGAGCTTAGGTGGTTCCTCGAAGAAGTCATAAGTTTAGATAACTCATTGCCCAAAACTGTGATTTGACAATCCAGGTATATTATTATATAATGGCCTAGTGCCCTATGGCGTATCAGACTCAGACACTCCAACCCTTGCGGCACACTTAGGTTGGGGGCTTCCCCGTCTAGTCAATAGTGGATTCCATATAGCCTGTGGAATATCAGACTTGTAGGGGAGTGCCACCTAACTCAAAAGTAATACAAAGATCAGAAACTACTTTGGATAGAAAGGTTTTTTATGTTTTTTCAAGAATGCCGATGTGTTTTGAAAATTATATCTTTCATGATGTTTATAAATAGCTCTAAACTATTTTATTTATATAAAAGCTTTATTTTGGATTGCTCTATCTACCAGTACATCTGTATTAACCCCCCTCCCTCCAGGTCTGAGGAACAGTCTGGTGGTCCTAATAAGCAGTAGATTTCATCAGATAGGTGTGAAGAGTACCAGTTGGTGAGCCTTCTATATTTCAGAAGGCCTAGTTTCTTTCAGACAGTTATTATTTATTATAGTTTTGGTCTACTAAAGGCTTTATCCCAGTTTTTAGACAGTTGTTATTTGATCATGTAGTAGATATTTCGCAGACGGTTTTCAGATGGTGTTTAGTTGATATTAGATTTTATTCCTCATTATTAAACTAAATTTAGATTATGACCATGTTTCTGTAGCAGATTTTATTTCCACATTTCCTATTTATATATGAATGGTGTATATTATTACAAGTTAGAAGGCCTCTCGGACCTTCATGATTCGGGATGTCAATCATGGCCAGGGCCCTGGTTCGGGTCGTGACAAAGTCATAGGATATAAATTTACCTCTCTGCATTAAAACACAACCCAGACCAATTCTAGAAGCATCACAGTAAACAACGAACCCATCTGTACTATCAGGCAGCTCTAAAACTGGGGCTGAAGTAAGTTGAGTCTTCAACTCTTGAAAACTCTTCTCACAAGAATCTGACCTTTGAAATTTAGCTTTCTTCTGAGTTAATCTAGACATGGGGGATGTAATAGAATAAAATCCTTCAACAAAACATCTATAATACCCAGCTAAACCTAAGAAACTTCGGATGTCTGATGGAGAGGTAGGTCTAAGCCAATTTCTTACTGCTTCTGTCTTTTGGGGATCAACTCTAATACCATCACTATAAACAATATAACACAGGAAAGCTACTGATCTTATTCAAAATTCACATTCACTGAATTTGGCAAACAACTGGTGATCCCTAAGAGTTTGCAACACAATTCTAAGATGGTCTGCATGGTCATCCTTTCTACGAGAATAGATAACAATATCATTACTAAATACAATGACAAATATGTCTAAATACTATTTGAAACACTCGGTTCATCAAGTCCATGAAGGATGTTGGGGCATATGTCAATCCGAAGGGCATGACTAGAAACTCGAAATAACCATAACGATTTATGAAAGTTGTCTTAGGAATATCATATTCCCTTACTCCATGTTGATAATAGCCGAATTTAAGGTCTATCTTGGAGAAATAACTTGCACCTTGGAGTTTTTAGAATAAGTCATCAATCCTAGGAAAAGGATATTTGTTTTTTAATGTGACTGTATTCAACTGACGATAGTCAATGCACATTTGAAGAGAACCATCTTTCTTTCGCACGAATATAATGGGAGCGCCCAATGAAGAGACATTAGGCCTTATGAAACCTTTATCTAAGAGGTTTTTAAGCTTTTCTTTTAACTCCTTAAGCTCGGTTGGATCCATATAATATGGAGGAATAGAGATGGGCTGAGTATCTGGAAGAAGATCAATATCGAATTCTATTTCCCTATCGGGAGGTACCCTGGCAAATCTTTAGGAAAAATAACAGGAAACTCATTGACTACACAAACTAACTGAATTGTTGAAGCCTCAGACTTAGTGTCTTTGACTCGAAGTAGATGATGGATGAACCCATTTGAGATCAACTTCCTGGCCTTAATATAGGAAATGAAATGACTCTAGGGAGACAGTAAATTTCCTTCCCACTTAAAGACTAGCTCATCTGGAAACCGAAACTTCACCAGTTGGGTGCAACAATCTATAGATGCATAACAAGAATAGATACAATCCATGCCTAGAATAAGGTCAAAGTCAACCATATCTAGTTCTATTAATTTTGCTAACATGATCTTATAAAGGGTAGTGATAGGGCACTTTCTATAGACTCGTTCGGCAACAACTGACTCACCCACTGGGGTAGAAACTAATAAGGGCTTAGGAAGCATTTCAGGACCTACTTCAAAATTTACTGCAACTAGTAGGGTCACATAAGAGAAATTTAACCATGGATCTAACAACACATAAATATCAAGATAAAAGACACGAAGCATACCAGTAACAACATCTAGGGAAATCTCCTGCTCCCAACAGAATGGTAAAGCATAAAATTGATTCTGGCGCTGACCGTCATCGGTACTGGGTGATTTGCCCTGAGGATGGACTTGGCGATCTAGAGGAGCTGGTGCGCTAGTAGCCTGAGTCTGGGGACGAACATCCCTATTTTCCTACTTAGCATGAGGACACTCTCTGATTCCATGTCCCAACTTACCACAACCACAACAACCTGTCTATCCCAAAAAACACTCACTAAGATAATTCTTACCACACTTAGCACATAAAGGATAATTGGGCTTTCCACTCACACTATTCTGAGATCTGGATATAGAAGTCTTACCCCAATGCTCTTTCCTAGCTCTGGGGATAGGAGAACTAACTGAACATGGCACTAGTATAGAGGAGCGACTCTAAAACTGCAAATGGTTTCCCCCTGCAAACTTTGTCTGGCCATAATCAAACTGCCAGGTTCTAGCCTTTTTATTTCCCTTCTCTCTCCCCTTTAAATTTTCTGCCTCAATCTGTTGAGCATGAATCATCAACCTACCAAGATCCATATCCCCTATAAGCATGGGAATCCTACATTCCTTGACTACCAAACCCGATACTCCAGTAACAAACTTACTCGTACTCGCTCTAGTGTTAGCCATCGTATCAAGGGCATACTTAAATAACTGGTTGAACTTAAGAAAGTACTCCTTCACTGTTATCGAGCCCTGCCTCAGGTTAAAAAACTCCTCTACCTTATTCTCTCTTATTTCACGTGGAAAGAACCTATCTAAAAATATATCTTTAAACACCTTCCAACTTATAGGGGCTACATTCTCGCCTCTACCATTCTGCCACAGAGCCACCCAATCATACGCCACATCCTTCAGCCTATAGGTTGCCAACTCTACACTCACATTCTCAGTAACATGCATAATATGGATGACCTTCCTTATCTTATCTAAGTAAAGCAGTAGGTCCCCACCTACTTTTGACCCAAAAAACTCAGGCGGATTCATTCTCATAAAGTCTTGAATTCTGGCTGCTGATATATCCCCATTCTGCTGAAGTAGGACTTCCACTTGATGGTTTTCCTAAACATTATCAGCCACATCTTGGGCTAACACCTGAAAGCTAGCCCAAAATTCAGTATGGGATATATTCTTATTCAGAGAGTCAGCAGGCTAGGGTGGTTGGTTATCATTTGTGCGCGCATTAGCTCAACGGGGAGGTATATTCAACTTTCATATAAGTGTATGAGTTAAAAGTAGATAGAGATACTATAATCATGATAGATCATGAAAGAAAGAGATGATTTCCTAAAAATGTCACATAGCCTCTTGCTCATAAATATGGCACGTTTTACACCCATAATCAAGATTCTCGAAATGCGGCTTGCCTGACTCCCTAGGACTCTTATAACCTTAGGCTCTAATACCAAGTATGTAACACCCCAAAAATGAGTCCCGATATGTCACATAGTGCTCAAGGATATGAGTAGCCTTAAGCAAACCCTGTAAGCCTTCTACTGAATTTGAAACTTATAATAAAGAAATTTAGATATATAATCAAAGCTAAAATGCAGAATTCTATCTGATCTAAGCTGAATTATCTAAATATGATATCTGAAAGTATTAGACTTAAAAGTTTGAACAATCAACACTAGAAATTTGAATCATAACTAGCAGTCTGACAAGCCTGTACTACTGATAACTATAGAGCCACTGGGACAAGCCCCCAGCTGACTTGAGATGACTGAAAATACTGAATAAACTACTATAATAAGCTAGAAAATCTAAATAATTGGGTCCCCAAACTATGAGAACTCACCAACTGTCAGGATGTAGATGGAGATGCTCGAAATTACTCACGCTGCTGAAACTAAGCACCTGAACCACATTATGAGACAATATAGCACATAGGCCTATATGTGGATTAGTACTTATGGATTGTACTAAGTATTTGGGGGTGGATGCATAAGTAAAAAATTATTTCAACATTTGTATAAATTTGCAAAAGAATATATGCTAAGTGTTGATGACTCACAATAGTTTAAATAACTGAAAGCTGAGAATCATAATCATGAGTAATAAAGCATGTTGTATAAATCTAGTAAGTCATAACACTTAGGGGTTATTTTGTAGAGTGTATAAGAATAATACAAAATATAATGTGTTAATAATATTTGTATTAGTAATGCTTGTGTTAGCTATGCTTGCATTAATTATGTTAGTATTTTTCTTATGCAGTGTTTGGATTGATGTATTACAATAGCATGGATTAAATAATTTCTTAAAAAAAAAATTTACAAAAATATCCTCCATATATATGTCGGAAAAGATGTGAAATTTTTTTTTAGGGATAATTGTGTCTTTAATCATGTTAATTCATGTATTAGATCCAATGCATTGCTAATAGCATGGATTTTGAGGTATTAGTAATAATCACCTTAATACACAATTGAGTGTATAACTAATGCAAGCATTAGTTATACATAGGGTGCAAAAGTATACCAAACAAGGTATTAGTAATACACATTAAACTAATGCATGCATTAGTTTTCCAATACACTCTACCAAACGACCCTTTAGTTCTAAAAGTTGTACTTGTATTCTATCTTGAAATTACATTGTCTAAGTGTACAAAGGACTCACCAACCGTCTTATATAAAGCAATATTTGAATAAAACTGTGAGCCTTTTGCAATAAGTTTCTAAAAGTTATTCTGTTATTTTTTTCTGTAGTCTTTTCTATCAGGGTGGTTCTTCTAACCAACTTACACTATATGAGCTATCATAGCGTACAACGTCTAGTCCCTTGTGGAAAAACCTCACATTGGGGAGATGTGTCATACTCTTTCCAAGGAGTATAACCTAATCTAAGTGATCATATCTATATCTATCATCCATATAAAAATGGGAATAATCTGATAATCTAAACCTACGTTGGTTCGTAGTTCTGGAGCATGAGAACATACCCAACTCGATGCTAAATACTACTCCCTTTAATCTATCTGCCCATTCTATAGGAAATCCATTTTTAAATCTAGTATAAGGGTTTACAATGAAAACCTATTGTAAATCTATGTATTGTATACTGTAGTTAAAGCTGTAAAGTGGATTCCCTATCTAAGCTGAGATTAAAAGATCAAATCTTTGTAGAAAATCTGAATATAACTAATCATGGGATGCTTAAGAGCATAATCTTCTTGAAATAAAAACATTCAAACTAGGGCTAATAACTCATGCATCTATTTCATGTCAAATTATCATAAAGTTCATGCTTAATAAAGAGTATTGATAATTCAATTCTAAATCTTGAAAATAATGTCAAACGCATAAAAATATGGAAGTATACATGAAATTCAACATTTAATTCACTTGAAATCTCATAATCTTTAAAAAGTAATGAGTGGGTTTAAACCCTAGACTGAAATTCATATAATTTCATATAAAATTAAACTTTAAAACTAATTTTGGGCACAAGGATGAAAGGATTATCCTTGTTGAAAACCCCGCATACCTTAATTAATGAATAATTAAAGAAGCTTGAACTTTGAGTTCCTATTTGTTCTCTTGAAGATTGATTCTTGAAGATCTTGAATTGGTTATGTTGAATTTTGGGTTATCTTGGAAAAAGAATGGTGGAATTTAGATTTCTTGAGGTTTAAGTTTTGAGGTTCTAGGGTTTTTTGGAGAGTAATTTGATGAAAAGTAATCATAATATGCTTAGAATAGGTTGAATCTTGTGTTTTTCACAAATTGGAGGCTTGGAAAATGACTAGGTTACCCATTGTAAAAAATAATTCAGAACTTGATATCTCGATTTTACGCGTTAGCGCGATGCACTTCTTATCGCGGTGGCTTACTGAAAAAAAAGGGACGAGTGCTATTTTGCACTTTGGCGCGACGCGGCGTAATCGCGTTACGTCACTAGAAAAGGATGAGTGTCATTTTACACTCCATTGATATTTCTGGCGCGATACCGGCAAATCGCAGTGAGCCACTGGAAAGGAATAAATGGGAATTTGGGCTTCACCGCAACATGGGCTAATCGCGGTGCTTCACTGGAAAAGAGACAATTGAAAATCTGGCCTCTACCACTATGCGGTGCTCCACTGCTTTTCACTAAAAGTGTCATAACTTCTCAACCGAGTATCGAATTTAGGTAAAATTAGTATCGTTGGAAAGTTGATTCAATTATCTATATTTTGGTGGGTCTATAGCTTTTAAATTCTACACGTATCAAGAGTTATATATATTTAAAGTTGACCCTTGACACACTAAGAGATAAACAGGACTAAGAAAAGTACGGGGTATTACAATTTGTCACTCTGTGCATTCCCTTCGCTCCTAAATGCTCACGGGTTCTCTCACTCCTACTCGTTATCATGTTTTCTTCCGTACTTGTACTACATAAAGGCTTTACTTGATTCTGTCTCATTTTGGTTAAAATTTTATAAGCCATGTGATAGTATTGGTTTCAATATGATCTCTATCTTTGATATTTATATCATATTGACGAAAAGTAAAAAATTAGTTTCAGATTAGCTACGTGTATTTGCATATCATTTTACTTAAATTGTTTCTCAATGCCTACATAAACATTGATCCACTTTTGAGAAAAATCTAGTCTCTTCCCTAGTTTTGCCTCTTTTTATTTTGAGCTATTATGTTTATTCCCAAAATAAACATAAAAGCTCAAAATAAAAAGAGGCAAAACTAGGGAGGAGACTAGATTTTTCTCAAAAGTAGATCAATGTTTATGTAGGCAAAACACAGAAAATGAATGTTTTCTCTTATGTATTGTATGCATTATAATACTTTATTCACCTTGAACATCCAATAATGTTTGAGCACTAAATTCTCACTCATCTTGTCTTTCAAGGGCAATTTGTATAAAAAAAAATAGGTTGCACTTCAAAAGAAAGAGCTCACTTAATTTTTCCACATGCTTTCTCTATTTTAAAGGCTTCGTGACCATTTCCTTCTCGGCTACACTAATATACAATGCATATACAGGAAAATGTAGAAAAATAGTCCTGGTATACATGTGGTATACAATAAAGGAAATGGGCTAGAAGTCCATGGGATTTTGCTAATGGGTCAGTAGGGGTCCAAATCTTAAACTTTTGCTCTTTTTTTCTTTTTCTTGTACTTATTTATGTGGCTTGTAATTTGTACTAACTTTTATTTAATTAATCAAGTGCGGTCCCCTATGTTGTTGTCATTTATTTTATCTTATTTTTCATACTTAATTCATAATTTTCTCACATAATTTATCTTGTCTAACTAAAATAAATTGGTTCCTTTGGTTCTTCTCATTAAAATTAGGCTTTTAAAAATTAATTATTTTATTTCAAAATGGTGTTTGTTTTATTCATGTAACTAATTGGCTATATGGATTAAAGTAATTTTTCTCAAACTCAACAAACTAATTTTTCTTGTAAATTCCAACTTTTAGTAGTTGATAAGACACTTTTAATTTGATACCCTCTTAACATTTTTTTAAGATATATTCATAATAAAATTGACTTTTTTATAATAATGATTAATAATAAGAAAATAATGCTATAATCTTCTTCTTTTACAAAAACAAAATTCATTTTTTTCTTAAATCCAAAGAATGACAATTTAGTTTAATTCATGTAGAATTTTCCTCATTTGAATAAATAAAAGCCCTGTTTAAATGTGTAAATAAATAATTTAAGTGTTTTTATAAAATCAACATTTTTTCAAAGTTAGTCATTTTTTAAGTTAGTCAAAAAAATATTTGGTAAATCATTTTATCGAATGGACGCTCCTAAGTGCCTTAAAAATCTTCTTAGGGTATTAATTGAATCCTTACCCATTTTCTCTAGTTTTAAAGGGTTTTTCTATTTTTGAACCTTTGAAACTCATTTATGTTTTTCTTGATTTTTCTATGAAAATCAAGTGGTGACTCTGTAACTTTCTTGAAATTATTTCAAAATTTTCATGAGTTTTTTTAAATAGTTTTAAAAAGGTCAAAACTATTTTCTCTCAAATAAAATCTGAAATGGATAAAACAACATGGATTTATTATTTAGGTGCAATGACTTCACATGACTATCTACATAACCAACTATATCAATGCCAACACTTAATTATTAAGGTTCCTTAAGTTCATCACAAAACTCCTCATTTAGTGGGTCATCATTACACACGATTTGATCAACACCAATGTCAATTGATAATGAACTATCATTCAAAACACATATATCAACATTGGGTGGATATAAATTGATCTTACTAGAAGAATCAATTCAGTCATCAATAAGATCAAATAGTGTATCCATATCCTCAACATGCACATTATCAAAACATGTCAAATAATCACAAGATAATGTACTATCATTCAAGGCACAAGTGTCAACACTAGGTGAACACTAATTGATCTTACTAGAAGAATCAATTCGGACATCAATAGGATCAACTAGTGTATGAAATCTGAGCAAATTTGTTCTATGAAGTTGAAACCCACGTGTTGTGTAGGCCCTAGATTTTTTGCTTCCGCTGTTTCTGATAATGTGGCCAGCTATTGGCTGTTGCATCAGAGGTCAACTGTTGACTACTGATTTGAAATCTGATATGGAATTTAATAGTAAAAAAAATCAAATTTTGATTTTTTTTTTCAAAATTCCACAAGTGGCCCCACTACACCTTTAGCACTTCTCTTTCCTTTCTTTTTGGATCAAATGCTCTTTTTTACTCCTTCCTCGAGAACACATGAAGAACATGATGAATTTCAAGAGCAACAAAATTTGTAACTTCTTCAATTCTTTACGAAATTGGCCCAAATTTCAGGATTAGCTTTCGTCAACTTGGAGATCAAAACCCAACAATTTTTTTTAACTCAAATCACCCCTAATCTTCAAGACCCATTTTCAAGTTTCAAACCTTCAAGCTCCTTTAATGGTGGAATTTTCTCCACAACTCAAAATTTGATGAGTTTTTTGGATTTCGACTTAAATAACACTAGAGAATAAGGATCTAGTGTCAAAAACAACAAATCAAAACAAAATTTTTTAGGCTCTTGATACCAAAATGATAACGATCCTAGTCGAAGGTGACTAAAATCGATATTGGAAGGTACAATTAAATAATAAAATTAAAAGGATAGTTGAGAAGAAGAGATGAGAAGTGAAGAAAGAAAGGCCTAATTGAACAATAATTAAGTCAAGAGAGAAAGAGAACTCAATCAAATACACGAGAAATCAAATTGAATCCACAATATGTAACTCGATGATCAGTCAAGCTAAGAAGATAACACAAACAATTTGGGAATCCACCCTAATCACTCGATTTAAGCTAACAATTGAAATTGAACCCAGTTACTATCCTAACCTATAGTAACTAAATATAAAGTCTATTCAAGACAACACAATCATCAAAAATCTAAGTAATGAAAATGGCTAAGGCAACTATTTATAGTCATTGCTTTTACAAAAATAGCCTATTACAATAAATAGACCAAAAGTGAGTATTTTACAAATAACCCACAATGGACCTTCTTGATTACCCAAATGTCCTATTGATTGCTTATGTCCTTGTGTATTTTTTTCTTCATGTCTTCCTCTGGCTCCAAGCTATCATCCATATATGGAAGCCCCTCCTAATGTGCTTCAAACTAATTGTGCTTCTATCACATAGTATGCTTTTATATCAGTATTAACTACCCAACCTAGTCTAAAGAAAGTTAAGTCTTAATCTACCTCATGACGATGAAATATAATCCAAAAATCCCTTTACGTGAAGCTTTCCCCTCCCAAAAAGGCTCCAAAATCAACTAAAATATAAAAATATTGAATCTACGTGTCAAAATAAAGCCAACAAAACTATATTACCTATTTTCAAGTTGGAGTCCAAACGGACCCCCAAAATGGATTTTCAAAAAGAAAGGGCAAAATTGGATTTTTTTTTTTTTTGTTCACAAACATGTTACCCATGATTAAAGGAATTCATAGCTTAAAACCTAAGTGAAAACGAATTAAAAATGAGGTTTAAATTTGAAGAAAACTACTTAAGTCCTTGCGAGCAAAAATACTCAAATTTCACTTTTGAAATCATATTTTAACGAGCTTTAGATAACAGGAATCGAAGAAAAATAATTGAAATAGGGATTTCGAGCTCATCCAAGCTTGAAAATGGAAGAAATTGCCCAAAAACTCTTAAATCTAAAGCTCCAAGTCTCCAACTGGAAGAAAACTCGAGAAAATGATTTTTATATTATACTAGCGTTGACTGCTAAAATGCCAAGGATCGCTTTAGCGGTACTCGCGTGCATGCCTAATTCACTTTACGAGAGGTTGCTATAAGTGGCCTCCGCTAAAGCGGACAAGGCTCCACCAAAGCTCCCCCTAGCGGAAAGTTGGGTTTCAAAAGCGGCCGATTGGCCGCTTTAGTGGTCAGCACTAAAGCGACCAAAATGGCACTTTAGTAGTTGCACCAACTGCGACTTGGGAAATTTCCAACTCTTCGTAGACCCCTAAGAATTCCTTTGGAATCCCGAGAATGCAAAACAACTATTGTTTTGCCTTATCAAATTCGATGCTCCTAACTCAATGGTGACATTAGATTTTCAAAAGGAGGTTGTTTTCATAGAATTGACCCCCGAGACCCAGTTTCACAATCTTTCAAACCGAGAGATAAAATAAGATAAACAAGTCATAAAATCACACGAACCATGCTATCAACCCAAAAGCTATGTTTCAGATCTATTAGCTCTATCCGTTTTGCCTTTCGACACATGAAACAATAAATATTAACTGAAGTCAACTATAAAGCTTTTTTAACCTCTAAAAAATATAAAAACTCGCACAAAACACAGCATAATGCTTTGGGAACCATGCCAATCATCCCCATACCCTAGAAATATCACGAAGCAACCACGTGGATAGGTAAAATGGTCAAATCACATAGAAATGGATAATTTACAAAAATGAAGTCATTACATGCTCTTACACTTATATCAGTGAACTTGGATGCTCGGATATCGATTTGTCACGATTTAAAAACTAGGTCATAATAGCACTTGTCGCGTTCCAGCCTTGGCCAGTAAACCAATAACCAAAAAAAGGTTAGATAAACCCATCAAGCAAATTAAAATAGCAAGTTAAGACTTCTAGAATGAAGTCAAACCAACACAAAATATAAATAAAACAGAATAAAAAAGAACTACATAAACTATAAAATATCTAAAGTCATAGTGTAAGAGCATTTAGTATAATATTCAAAATGCTAAAATACAAAGTTCGTCTCTGGATCCAAAATATAGACAAGATAAATATGGAGTGAGATTTGGAATCTTCCCAGAACACTAGGATGATCTAGTACCTTGAATCTGGTCAACTCTGCTAGAAACCTCAACCGCCATGCATGGTACTCGAATTGGTATTTGTGTCAAAAAGTCAAAGTAGGTGTGAATATAGTCAACTTGTACTCGGTAGGTATCATAGGCCGACTGAGCAAAGTATAAGGTAATTAAAGCAACACTATGAGATCGGGCAAGTAGAAAAATCCCAAATGATAGCTCGCACTGTCTCCACTAACAGTTCTAATATACATAAAAATGAAAACAACACAAAAATACACGAAAAATATACTGAAACAAAATACAAAATAAGAAAGCTACAGAAATCATAAAAGATGTGTATGCAAATGCAATGCAATGTGTAAAGGGTGAATGGTGAAAGCCATCACATGACTTCTGTATCAACCACTGAGCTCGTAGCTCCCAAGTAGGATTCATGGAGGACACACAATCCATATATTATAGTTCATATCTCAATATCTCAATCCACCTCTTTGGCTCATATTTACAAAGAGGGTCTTTATGGAAGTGACTCATTTCTTTCAAAAATAGTGTTCTCAATTGTACCAGTAGAATGTATATGTATGGAATGAGGATGAGATTCTTATAATCAATTCAAAATGAAGGCATCCAATAAGTCCAACACATATATAAGTGAGCCCAAAAATCAACTCAATATGTCCATAATTAAAGATTATCAACTCTAATTAGGCACCATTTGGAATAAATATGAAGATAAGACATCATTTATACCATAAAAACCCCTAACTCAGGCATTTTTATCATGATAAAGGCAAACAAATGCTCAAAAAGGCCTAAAATAACAATTCAAGTCAACATATGTTCATCATATCAAGACAAAAAAATTTAAATGCATAGATAAAACTAATAATGTCAAATAAATCCCCGCACGGGTAACACGTTATCACAACCCAAAAATCAAGGGTCATGATGGCACTTGTCGTGGCAAGGTTTGATAAGTAAGCATATCACCCAAAGCAATATAAAATGACAAATCAATACCAAAACTAAGGCAAAACCCCTAGAACGAAGTTGAACCACCCATATAGAGTAAAAGCAAAAAGATAATCAAAATACCAAACCAAATTCCAAAACTAGGTGTCACAGTGTAAGAACTAACTAGTACAACTCTAGGTCAAAACAAATAAGATATCCAAATAGGAAGAAACTCTGTCTCTAGATAAAAGTAAGATATAATCTCGATAAGAAAAGTAAAAGCCAACTCCGGATGTGTATATCAACTGCTACCTCAAATGGACTCCAAGTATTGTCTTAATCAACTATCGATAGGCACCCTCATACCTGGATTTGCACCAAAAGGGCGCAATAGGGATGATTACGGTCCACTTAAAATCAATAAGTGTCATAGGCCAATTGAGTAAAGTAGAAAATAAAGCATATAAACATAATCTATGGGCACATCACCTGTAATTAGAAAATATCTCAAATTGTAGCCCATATCGTCTCCATTAATAGTTCTAATATACACACATATAACAAATACATGTAGAGAAAAGAAGAACAAATACACACGTACATCAAATACAAGTATAGGAATATAGAATAGATGGTAGATATCAAGTCAAAGGCAAAAATATAATCACATTATAAGAACAATATAAAGTGCAATGAAGATGATAATGATGATCATGTGATGCACGAGGTCATCGCAAAACCTCCTTATACATCTATGGAACTAAAGCTTCCCGACGTAGGACCAATGGGGGGTTCGTTAACCCATATACAATTAATATCCAATACCAATATTCATATCTCATCTCTAGCACAAACATTAGTAGAGGGTTTTCAAAGATGTCACATTTTCTATTAGAAAATGCCAATGTTTCCAATATTTTTAGTATTTCTATAGTGGTACCAATGTTTCATAAATGAATATGATACAAGGATGTAATACTCACAACCAACCAAAATGAGAATATCCAATATCCAACCAATATACCAACCATGCGAGCCAAAAATCCACTCAAATCAACCAACCATCCATGATCTAAAATAATTTAGAAAAACCATCAAGTGAAACATGTGAGAAAAAGGCATTGATACCACATAAATCCCAAAATCTAGGCTTTTTCCAACAAAAAGATTGCAACCAAAAATACATATATCATTACCAAACCAACAATATCATATAATACCTCATAAGGTCACACTTAGCAATTAATATTTCAAAAACCATCCAATATTATCCATATAGGCCCCCATACGGGCACATAAATCACCAAACACAGTTTCCATGATACAACCCCTACCCCATAGTATGCTTTTACATTATTATTAACTACTTAATGCAGTCTGAAGAAAGTTAAGCTATAACCTACCTCGAATGCAGAAAATCGATCCCAAAAGCCTTTAATCCAAAACTTTACCCTCACAAACGGACATGGAATCAACTAAAACATACAAATATAGAATCTACATGTCAAAAGAAAGACAATGACACCCATATTACCCACTTTTGAATTGGGTCAAAATGAACCCCCAAAATGGATTTTCGAAAAGAGAGGGTTAAATTAAAATATTTATCCAGAAACATATTTCCCAAGATTAAAGGAAATCATAGAAGAAAACCCAAGTGAAATGAGTTGAAATTGGGGTTTTAATCGAAGAATACTATTTTTAGGCCTTTGGGGCCAAAATCCCTAAATTTTAGCTTTAATTCGAAGTTTAAATAAGATTTGAATGATAAAATTGAAGAAAAATAGTTGAAATAGTAGTTTTGGAGCTTACCCAAGCTTAGAAATGGAAGAAAATGCTCAGAAACTTGAACCTTTAGCTCTACGTCTCGAAAATGGTATAAAATTAAGAAAGTGAGGTATATAAATAACACAGGTGTCGCTTACATATTAGTTCACCTCTCAGGAGGTGTCGCGTATGTGATCCTATTGTCATTTAAGTGATGGTCGCGTATGCAACATAGGAGTCACGTAAGCTATATCCTGGGTTCTCAGTTGGGTTGCTTAAGCATCCAAAATATCACTTAAGCGGGTGCACTAGCTGAGTGGTACACTAGTTTGAAACTTGGAGAATTCCAAGTCTCCACAAACCCCACAGGATTCATCAGAAATCTCAAGAAAGCAAACAGACTATGATACACTATCAAATTCAATGCTCCAGACTAAATAGTAGATTAGATTTTTGAAAAGAAATCGTTTTCATAAAGTTGACCCCCGAAACCTAATTCCACAATTATTCAAAATAAGGCCAAAATGATATATAAAAGCCGTAAAACCACAACAACTATATTTCCAACCTAAAATCAATGTTCTGGATCAACTGGCATAATCTGTCATGCAATTCGGTGTACAGATCAATAAATGTTTATCGAACTCAACTATAAGGCTTTTCAAGCCACCAAAAACCACAAACTTGCACAAATCACATCAAAATGGATTGGCGAACCATGACAACCATCCCATACCCCAAAAATACCATAATGCAACATAGAGAGGGGAAAATTACCAAAATTCAGGTTGTTGCATCATGCATCACTAAGAATCTAATTCGTCCTCAAACTAAGGGTAATATAAATACCTGAATCAGCAAAAAAATTGGGGATAGCTACTACGTATCTTAGACTCAACCTCCCAAGTTGATTCATCTATAGGTTGATGCCTCAATGGACCTTAACCATAAGAATAACTCTAGAACTCAATCATCTGACACCCTAGCTTGAATAGAGATAAGCTCCTCAACAAAAGACAACCACTCATATAACTAGACTGAATCCCAATGGATAACATAAGACTTTTCTACAATATAATGTCAAAGCATGGAGACATGAAAGACTGGATGAATAGCTGATAAATCAAGAGGCAAACATAGATCATAGGCTATATCCCCAATAGTCCAAAGGATCTCAAAAGGTCCAATATACCTAGGGCTATTGCCTCTCTTACCAAACCTCATCACGCCCTTCATGGGAGACACACAAAGGAAGATACGACCATCAAAATTAAACCTTAGGGCATAAAGCCTACGATCACATAGCATTTCTACTTATGTTAAGACACTCGAAGTCTATCCTGAATGACCTAAACTCTATCCAAAGACTCATGAAGCAAGTCTGTACCTCTGCGTCAAAACATGGAACCAACCAACTGGAGAGCGATATTACCTATCATATAAGGCCTCGAAAGAAGCCATCTCAATACAAGAATGATAGCCATTATTATATGCAAACTCCACAAAGACTAGATGTTGCTCCCATAGGCTTCCAAAGTCTATCCCATAAGCATGGAGCATATCCTCCAAAACCTGAATAGTTCTCTCCAACTGACCATTGGTCTGGGGGTGAAATATTGTGCTAAGATCGACCTGGGTACCCAACTCCTCTTGAAAAGTCTTTCAAAAATGAGATGTGAACACTGAACTATGATCCGAGATGATAGACACTAGTACACCATCATGATAAACTATCTCGCGAATATAGATAGGGCCAACTTCTCAGCACTGAAGAAACCTGAACAAAAATAAAATAAGAAGATTTGGTCAATTGATCCATAATGAACCAAACACTATTGCAACCACAAGAAGTACGAGGCAACCCAGTCATAAAGTCCATAGAGATTAGTTCCTATTTCAACTTGAGAATGGGTAACCTATGAAGAAAACCACCAGGTCCCAACAGCTTGACGTTTACCTACTGGCAACATAGGCAATGAGCTACAAATCCACTATATTCTTTTTCATACTACCCCACCTGTAATATTGTCTCAAATCATGATACATCTTAATCACTCCCAGATAAATGAAATATCGAGAACAGTGAGCCTCCTTCAAAATCAATCTAATCCAATCTCCCACTCATGATATACAAACTCGGCCTCTAATCCTCAAAACACCATCTGGATCAAGTGAGGCCTCCTTATCCTCATGACATGACCCGACCTGGGCCCTTGTAATAATGGGTATCCTAAGTCTAACCAGGACTAGGGAATACCCCTATTACCCAACCCAACCACTATTAGCATACCTCCAATTAGATGAATTCCAAACATATAACAAGATAGCATAACTTGACATAGACTAACTTTAGGATAGGTTTATTCTTAGACCAACCCTACCAAGTCATCTCATCCACCAAACCATACCAACCAAACCACCAAGCTAAAACAATACCGAACCAAGGGCCATAGACCAGGCCATAACCAAAAGAGTTCAAAAACATAATATGATTAATCCTAAAATGACATACAATGGAACGGTGAGATATTATGTTCAATAATGCCAGCCCCAACACCAATGCCAATATTAAGGCTAACACTAATACCAATCCCGCCTATTCCAACCCATAGAAGTACCATAAAGCCTCTAACCAAAAGATTAAGAATATTCAGTTTGGACATGCCCCTAACTATAGCAAAAACCATTATCCAAAAATAAATAAAAAATGTCTAAGAATATCCATAATATGAAATAGAGCCTTCCAGAAAAATGAAAGCTAGCCACTTTAATCCAATAGCTATCCTCGAGTCAATCACTATGTAAGAGGAGTAGAACTATCAGTTCCTATATAGAGTGTATATGCTGTTTCCCGAAGATGGGTTAGCGGGTGAATGCTAGCATGAACTCAGGATAAGGGTAAAATAATGTCATTTATATAACCAAGTAAAAACCTTCCATATGCATACACACCATACATACATTAATATATATATATATTTATATCTATGCCGGGAAAGGAAATCGGGTTTGCATGCTATTAAAACCTTTATCTGTATTGTGTATCTTTGTCGTCCTAAACTTCCCACGGGCTATATAGGTTTAGCTCCCCTATTAAAAGAGCCCTAGTGCGTAAATCCGCACGATTAGGGAAGAAAACCTAGGATGACTAGTACATCCCCGAAATATAAAGTATGACATCGTGCACACGGTTACCAGGACAAAACTTCACATTGACAAATATGAGTTTCAAGTTTTGGTCCCCCTAGGACCTCCACCTTCCACGGCTTTGCTATACCCCGCCATTATTTCCCAATTAAAACTATTACCATGCAACAAAACAATCCATTAATCATTTATTAACCAAGGCAATTAGTAGTGATATCTTCATACCGACTATACTTATAAGTTTTTTCCAAAGCCAACCATATATAAGTTTAAGGGATTCTATGACCCTTCATGATTTCTAATTAACCAAAACCATGGCCACCAAGGCATTTACAATCCATTTAAAACCATTTAAACCATTCATATCACTTAGCGTTCCATTACAAAGTTTAAACCATGCATGAGTTCATTGAAAAACCAATATTATAGTGGAAACATTGCTAAAGGTATTTTATGAAACACATTGGGGGCATACTATTTCCAAAACCAAAGTTCATTACCAAAGAACCATTCCTATGCAACCAATTATCCAAAACTACCATAAATGCATATAAAAGCATAATTAAAACATGGAAAAACCATAACCAAGCATTTATAACCAAAACCCCCAAATCATATTTAAAAACCCAAAATTATACAATATTTAAATCATAAAAACATTGTACAAAGCCTTTGAATGGAACTAAAAGTAAGGGAAGAGAATATGCCTTAATTGACAAACTAGACAGAGAGAAACCACCAACAAGATCCTAATTTAGTCCTCTAATTGACACCCTAGCTTCCTTGGCCAAAAGCTTTTGTGAGAATTATAGAGTGTTTAGGAAGAATTTCTAAGTGTTAACGAATAGAATACTAGGGTAAATAAACTCCCAAGTTAGTTATAAGTTGTAGGGCCTTATTAGGGTAAGTAGGGAAATGTCAAGAATACCCCTACTTAAGTTGCACAAAATCCTATCACAGGGGTATAACTGACCCTCACGAGTCGTACGAGTGGTGTCCGCCGCTCTTATCCTAAGCCTTAACCCTTGGACCCAACATTGTCGAGTGTACAACTCATACTACCCAAGTCGTATTGATAGCATATGATTTGTATGCGTCACCCATATCCCTACCAAGATAGAATCATTGAAAGGTTTGAACATTGTCCACCATACGAGTCCTGGTTATGACTCATACCTTGGATTATGGCTCGTGGTGAGCCACTTAAACTCAGATCCAACTTAAGTTACAAATTCTAAGGTTAAGTAAAAGATCCAAATGATCTGTATCCAACCATATGACTCATACCACCAAGTCATACCTATTCTAGTGACCAAAATGCATCCTACCAATCAATACTGGTCGGTATACGACTGAACCATACCATTCATACCCTAATATATGGCTCGTACCCATGATTTATATTGGGTCCAAAAACCAAAATTCTAGAAAATTTTTTAAGGTCCAGAACCTAGGGTGTTTCACCTTACTACTTAAGACCATATCTTGAATTACTCTCAGCCCAATATCATTAAATTAATGAGTCTGAATCTGCTCCATCAAGGAAAACCTAGCCTCTACAAATGCCAAAACATACCCAGGTGCTAAAACATCAAGCCTAACAAGCCAAAGACCGAACCTCTAAGGCCAAAGATATCTCTTGAGTCAAAAGATATGCCAAGCTACCCATACTAGTCGACTTCTATCTCAAGGCATTCACAACCACATTAGCTTTGGCCAGATGATAGAGACTAGTCAAGTCATAATCCTTAAGAAACTCAGCCAATGACCCTATCTCATATTTAGATCTAGTTGGGTGAAGAAGTAATAAAGGCTATGTGGTTTGAGAAATCTCATAATAGACTCCATACAAGTAGTGCCTCTACAACTTTAAAGAAAAAATGATCACGCATAACTTCAAATCATAGGTATGATAATTCCTCTCATGGGGTTTAACTGATGGGAAGCATATGTAATCATATTAACCTCCTATATTAATACAGTACTTAAACAAATACCTATGGCATCACAAAAGATAGTAAAACCCACACCCTTCTTGGGAAAAGTCAAAATGGAAGTAGAAGTCAACAAATCCTTAAGCTTTTAAAAGATTGCTTCACAAGCATCAAACCACTGAAAGAAAATCTTCTTCTGAGTCAACTTGGTTAATGGAGGCGATTGATGAAAAACCCTCAACAAAGTGTTGATAGTAACATGCTAAACCAACAAAACTCCATATCTTTGTAGGGGAAGTAGGTCTAGCCCAATTACAAACCACTGCAATCTTGCCTGAATCGACCATAATACTATTATTGGTCACCACATGACCCAAGATGGAGATAGACTCCAACTAAAACTCATACTTGGAGAACTTAGCATACAATTTTGCATCCCTTAATCTCTAAAGCATGGTCTACAAATACTCCTAATGATTGTCATCACACTTGGAATAAACTAAGATATTATCTATAAATATAATAACAAAAGAGTTAAGACACGATTAAAATACCTAGTTTATCAACTCTATGAATGTTGTTGGGGCATTGGTCAATCCAAAGGACATGACAAAAAACTCATAATAATCATACTGAGTTCAAAAAGTTGTCTTTGAAATATCTAAAGCCCAAATCCTTAATTGGTGATACATGTACCTCAAAGTCGGGTCATCACATGCTATGTTTAGTTTACTTCTAGGTCGTTTTAACAGGGATATTTTGGTCACTTACCACTCACCTAGATATACCCAGATGAGTCCGAATTTAGCCATTTTGCTCATTATTATTTCACAAACAAAACTAGGGTTTCTCTTTAAATTTAATCTCTAAGAACAAGACCCAATCTTCTTTAAAACTCAAAGGATTTCAAATCCTTTAAGTTCAAAAACATCAAAAACCTTGAGTCAAGTATGTGTAGTGTTCATCTATGGATCTATTTCATTCATAGAGCTCAAGAACTATGTTTTAAAAATTATTATATGATTTTCTTATTGTGTTATGAGCATGTACATGTTGATGATTGTTATTTAGGTTTCAAGATGATATCTAAAGGTGTTTTCATGAAGTATATGTATTTGTTAGTTGAAACCCATGATCCTTATATGGCTTAATATAGTGAAATTCATGAACACACTTAAGCTAAAAGAATGCATGCAAAGTGTTTATAATATGCCTAGGATGATAGAATTCATGTACCATGATTTAATAGTGCTTAAATGACAAGTCCATGCTCTATGCTTTACGATTTCCCATGAATTCCATGTGAGTGATATGCATTGTTGTTGTGATATGGATTGACCATGATATTAAAGCTATGTAAGTATATACATGTTGTATGAATTTTCCTTCCATGTATAAGATGCTTAGAACTATGCTTAGTGTGAAATACCCTACTTATGATATGGTAGATTGTGGACTCTACTCTTACGATCAAGTCAATCATGTGTGTCAGTTTCCTTCCATTGAGTCCTGGGGGTAATTGTACCCAAAAAATATAGATGAGTACATAGATCCATGTCATGTTATCATGATAATCTCAGTCAATCCATGATCTATAGAACTCAGTCGGGCATGTGACTCAGGAAACCTCAGAAATCTCATGATCTTAGTTAATTCTCAACTAGTAGCACTAATCCGTTAGTCAACAAAAGTTAGTTACTTAGTCCATGTACCATCGGTTAAATCACGTTCAGTCTCTTCAGATGGGAGTAGAAGTTAGCACTGAATAAACCCAAGGATGGAAACTCACCTGTCAGTTTAGGGTGTGATTCTTAGTAATCATCTTTGTGTTATAGAACTACGTAGCCAGTGTAGGTTGAGACATCTTAACCTGTCAAATTAGGATTGATGAGGTGGCTTAATCTGTCAGTTTAGGGTTTCCACCATTCTTATTTTGAGTACCTTCCAGCTAGGGTCACTCTCAACTGTCCTTACCAGTGGTGCGGTATTGACACCCTTCCAGTCGGGGCAGAGATTGGACCCCAACTTAGCTATATGCATTATTGGGGCATGTCGATCAAACAACTACCTCCCACAATTTCAGTCCTAGTCTCAGTAAAAGAACTCAGATAGTTCTTCAGATTTTAGTATATCAAGACGGTCAGATACAGTTAATTCAGTTATAGAATGGAACACAGATAGTTTCAGTAGATTCAGGACTGTCAAAAATAGTCATCTATGTTATCAAAATTTCAGTATTTTTCATGCTAGATATCAGTAGATCATACATTAGTGTCCAGATCTAGATATCATATAATCACGATCTCAGTTACTACGTATGCATGTTTGTACTCTTACATTCATATCAGTCAGTCAGTTAGCATCTTTCATGCATATAAACCCTTTTGCATTTATCCAACCTCACTTATATACTCAGTACTCCCAGTTGTATTGATGTATTTGTGCTATGGTGCTTTGTTTCACGTTACACCATAGGTCCACAGATACGAGCTCTAGATCAGTAGTTGCAGTAGCATTCCAGTCGCAGAGTTGCAGTGAGTCCTCATCCATTCGAGGATATATTATTTATTTCATTTATTATTTCAATTCAATTTTGCTAGATGAAGTTAGTTGGAGACATCATCCTTCAACTTCTTATTCAGACAGTATCTAGAGGCTTCCAGATTTAGTTCAGATTTGATTCAGATTTTAGTTATTTTGGGTATTCGTTACCCATATGGATGTTATGATTGTCAGATAATCTATACAGTTGAACCGTATGGCCTACTGTTCATGTTTTCCGCATTATTACATTAGATATTATAGTATATAGGTACAGATATCAGTCATATGTTAGCTTGTGGTCCCTTGAGATCACGGGCAATATGTAGCGGTCCGATTCAGAAAATCAGGGCGTTACAAACTTAGTATCAGAGCCTAAGGTTTAATAGAGTCCTAGGAAGTCTGAAAGCCACATCTAGTAGAGTCTTGTGCATGGGTGTGTTGCGAACCACATTTATGTGCAAGAGGCTATAAGATGTTTTAGGAATAGTTTCCCTTCTTTCGGTATTCATATCATGCTAGTGAGCATAATCTCAAGTTAAACTCTCAGTCTAATCCATTCTTCTCTTATTTTAGAATATGCCTCCAAAGAGAAAAAACTAGCCAGCTCTTCAGCCCAAAAATCCTTTGGGCAAATATGTTTCTCATATGGAGTTTAGGGTCGTATTCACCATACTTGCTCAGTCTGTGGCTACCCAAAATGAATGGCCACTAGTTATTCCGGCCAATATAGTGGCCAATCAGCCACAGCTAGGATTTGGGACTTCACCTAAATAAAACCTCCATCTTTCTTTGGGTCTAAGTCTAACGAAGACCCTCAAAAATTCATTGACTAAGTTCAGAAGGTCATAGACATCATGGGAGTTACTTTTTGTTAGAGTGCTAAGCTAGCCGCATACTAATTACAGGATATTGCTCACACTTAGTACAAATAGAGGAAGTCTGAGAGGTTAGAGGATGCAGGTCCTATAGAATGTGAGAAATTTGTCACGACTTTCTTAGACATATTCTTTCCCCAAAAGCTGAGGAAGGCAAAAGTTCTAGAGTTCATCAACCTCAGGCAGGGAAATATAACAATTAAGGAATATTCTCTTAGATTTACTCAGCTAGATAGATATGCCCCTCATGTGGTTGTAAACAACAGAGCAAAGATGAGCAAGTTCGTGTCAGGGGTGAATGATAGTGTGGTAAATGAGTGTAGGTCTGCAATGCTAAAAATTGATATGACTTTAGCCAGGCTCATGACTTATGCTCAACAAATAGAGGAGCAGAAGATTAGGACTAGGGAGAGGCAGAACAAGAGAGCAAGGTTAGGTAGTTTTAGTTTTGCTCAACCAAAATTAGGAGGAAATCATTCGCAGTTTCATCCTAAGCTAGTAATTCCATATCCTTTCTCCACCAGTGCCCCAGTGCCGAAATTCAAAGATGGAAACAGTGATTGAGCACCAGGCTTTAAGTCTCAGGGCAGTGTCAGCAGTGCCCGAACTAATTCCCTGTGTCAGACTTGTGGTAAGAACCACAAGGGTTCTTGTTGAGCTTGTAGCGATGTTTGTTTTGGTTGTGGTAAACTAGGACACAGGATTAGAGAGTATCCACAGTCATGTCTACAGGGTCAGTAGAATCACTCCACATCCCAGTCTGATGGCCTAAATCAGCAGAGTGCCACTTTAAGTGCTACTAGTGGGCAACACCCAAATAGACTTTGTGCTCTTCAGAACCAACAGGATCAGGAAAATTCTTCTCATGTTGTTACTAGTACATTATAAATTTTCCATGTTCATGTTTATGCTTTACTAGATCCAGGTGCATCCTTTTCTTTTGTTACTTCTTATATAGCAAGCGATTTTGGAATCAGTCCCAAAATTTTAACAGAGCCTTTTTCAGTGTCTATGATATTTTCAGCGGGTATACAAGAACTGCCCGATTATGATATTTTAGAAAGCCATATCAGTAGATTTAGTTGAGTTAGAGATTATTGATTTTGATATTATTCTCGGCATGGATTGGCTTCATTCCTGCTATGCCACAATCGACTGCAAAACTAAGGTAGTTCAGTTTTAGTTCCCGAATGAGCCCTTCCTAGGGTAGAAGGGTAGTACTTCATCTTTCAGGGGTTAGCTTGTTTCATACCTTCGGGTAAGGAAAATAATTTCTAAGGGGTGTGTGTATCATCTCGTGCATATTAAAGATTCCCGTTCTGTATCTCCTAGTCTTGAATTAGTCCCAGTTGTAAATGAGTATTCATACATATTTCTCGAAGATCTTCCAGGCATTCCTCCCGAAAGGGAAATAGACTTCGACATTGACCTTATTCTAGATACTCAGCCTATTTCTATTCTGCCATACAGAATGGCACCAGTAGAACTCAAGGAACTAAAAGATTAGTTGAAGGATCTCTTAGATAAGGGATTCATCATCACCAGTGTATCCCCATGGGATGCACCAGTCTTATTCGTGCGCAAGAAAGATAATTCTCTTAGGATATGTATTGATTACCGTCAGCTCAACAAAGTTATAGTCAAGAATAAGTATTCTCTTCCCATAGTAGATGACTTGTTTGACCAACTTCAAGGTGCTAGTTATTTCTCCAAAATAGACCTCAGATCAGGCTACCATCAGCTCAAATTTAGAGAATGTAACACCCCAAAGACAGCTTTCCATACTCGGTATGGTCACTTCGAGTTTCTAGTTATGTCCTCTGCTCTTACCAATGCCCCAGCTGCTTTCATGGACTTGATGAACCTTGTGTTCAAGAAATACTTGGATATGTTCATCATAGTCTTCATAAATGATATCCAGGTCTATTCCTGCATAGAGCATGATCATTCAGACCATCTCAGGATTGTTCTTTAGACTCTTAGAGATCACCAGCTATTCGCCAAATTCAGTAAGTGCGAGTTTTGGCTAAGATCAGTGGAATTCCTTAGCCATATTATTTTTGGTGATAGAATTAGAGTAGATCCTCAAAAGATCGAAGTGGTAAGAACCTGGCCTCACCCCATTTCTCTATCAAATATTAGGAGTTTCTTGGGATTGGCTGGATATTACATATGGTTTGTTGAGGAATTTTTTTCTATCGCATCCCCCATGTCTATATTGACTCATAAGAAGGTCAAGTTTCAATGGTCAGATCCTTGTGAGAAGAGTTTTCAAGAGTTGAAGACTCGACTCACCTCAGCTCCAGTTCTAGATCTTCCAGATGGTTTAGATGGGTTCGTGGTATATTGTGATGCGTCCAGAGTGGATTTAGGTTGTGTCCTCATGTAGCATGGTAAGGTCATATTCTACACCTCCAGACAGTTAAAGCCTCATGAGAAGAATTATCCTACTCATGATCTTGAGTTAGCAGCTGTAGTATTTTTCTTAAAGATTTGGAGGCATTATCAATACGGAGTTCATGTAGATATCTTCACGGATCATAAGAGTCTCTAGTATGTCTTTTCTCAGAAAGATCTCAATCTTCATCAGAGAAGGTAGTTAGAGCTTTTGAAAGATTATGACATGAGTGTCCTTTACCATCCGACAAGGCCAACGTTGTGGCCAACACTCTAGTAGACTCTTCATGGGTAGTATTTCTTACGTCGAGGACAACAACAATAAGATAGCACAGGAAATCCATCAGCTAGCCAGAATAAGTGTTCGCTTAGTTGATTCTTCGGAGGGTGGTGTACGTGTTTAGAGTAGTTCAAAGTCATCTCTAGTGTCTGAGATAAAAGAAAAGCAAGACAGGGATCCTAGCCTTGTCAAGCTAAAAGAGTTAGTTCAGAATCAGGGAGTACAGTTTTTCTCCCAAGAGGGAGATAGGATTCTTCGTTGTCAAGGTCGTCTATACATTCTAGGTGTAGACGATTTAAAGCAGCAAATTCTTGCAGAAGCACATGGTGCGCGATACTCTATTTATCTAGGGGCCACTAAGATGTACCGAGACCTGCGGGAAATCGATTGGTGGAGTGGGATGAAAAGAGATATTGCAGAGTTTGTGGCTAAGTGTTCTACATGTCAGCAAGTTAAGATAGAGCATCAGAATCCTAGTAGACCCATGCAGGAGTTCACCATTCCTACTTGGAAGTGGGAAGAATTGAACATGGACTTTGTGATGGGCTTGCCTCGAACTCGTCATCAGCATGATTCAGTTTGGGTTATTGTAGACAGGATGACCAAGTCAGCTCATTTCCTTCCAGTTCATACCTCTTATTCTTCCAAGGATTACACCAAACTCTATATCAGGGAGTTGGTCAGATTACATGGTGTTCCATTATCTATTATTTCAGATAGAGGTACCTAGTTCACCTCTCTTCTGGAAAGCATTCCAAAAGGGTCTTAGTACCTAAGTCCATCTCAGTACAGCCTTTTATCCTTAGATGGATGGTCAAACAGAAAGGACCATTCAGATTCTTGAAGATATGCTAAGGGCGTATGCAATTGATTTCAAGGGAAGTTGGGATGACCACTTGACTTTGATTGAGTTTACATACAATAATAGATATCATTCCAGCATTAAAATGGCTTCATTTGAAGCTATATATAGTAGGAGGTGTAGACCTCCAATTGGTTTGTTTGAAGTTAGTGAGGCCTCAGTCATAGGTCCTGACTTGGTTTTCGACGCCTTAGAGAAAGTCCAATTGATCAAAGAGAGACTTCGGGCTGCTCAGAGCCAATAGAAGTCTTATGCTGATGTTCGTAGAAAGGATCTCGAGTTTGAGGTCAATTACTATGTCTATCTTGAGATGTCTCCCATGAAGGGAGTGAAGAGGTTTGGCAAGAAAGGGAAACTCAGTCCCCGCTATGTCGGTCACTTCAAGATTCTCAGTCGTTTAGGCAAGGTACCTTATGAGCTCAAATTTCCTTCAGATTTAGCCTCAGTTCATCCGGTCTTCTATGTATCCTTGCTCAATAAGTGCGTAGGTGACCTAGCAGTTGTAGTCCCGATTCAGAGCATTGATGTTCAGAACAGCCTCTCTTATGAAGAGATTCCAGTCTAAATCTTATACTATCAGACTCATCGATTAAGGAACAAAGAGGTCCCTCTAGTTAAGGTTCTTTGGCAAAATTAGTCCGTCGAGGGAGCTACTTGGGAAGCAGTAGAAGATAAGCGTACCAAGTATCCTTACCTCTTCTTCGCCGATTCAGATCAAGCTGAAGGTAATAGTTTGCCTTAAGCTTATTCAGTTTCATATTCATGTTCCCATTATAAACGTGGTATCTACTACCATTTCATACTCTTTCATGCATTCATGGATTAGTTTATTTATTAAATCATGCATTATCTATGTATTCTCGTCTTGAGAAACTCATTTTATCAGAATACTCAGTCACGCATTCATGTACCAGTCAACCATGCATCAGATGTGCATGAGTTCAGTATATTTAGCATGTCAGCCATGAAGTCATGTCTTAGTCACTCATGTTCAGTTCATATTCATTTATTATTTTCCCTCTTAGTCAGTCTCATTCGAGGATGAATGTTCTCAAGGGGTAGATGTTGTAATACCCATGCTTATTCCTAGCTAGAAATCATCTCAAGGATGCTAGTACTTGCTTTGAAATAAAAATCAAATTTGTACCTGCAGTATTTATGAGATTTCTACTTTCTATCATGTGGGAAATTGAGTTATCTTTCTAACGAGACCAATTTTGTCGAAATACGACACCAGACAAGGAAGTTATGGATGTTTTACTCAGAACTGACCGAAATGCCTAGGTGCGACGTCCAAGTTGATGGACCACCAAACAAGTGACGAACTGCCACTTTGACCGTCACAGCTAAGGAAGTAGGGCCACGTTCTGGATAAGGATTGACGGACAAGTTGATGGACCATCAAATTTTTGATGAACCGTCATCTAGGCCGTGAACTCTTATCCAGTGAACTCCATTTTTGGTCCACGTATGACGGTAGAAATGATGGACCGTCAAATTCCTGATGGACCGTCAGTCAGGTCGTCGTATGCCTTATTCAGTTTACTACCAAGCCATTTTAATACGGGTATTTTCGTCACTTACCACTTGCCTATATATACCCAGAGGAGTCCGAATTCAGCTATTTTACTCATTATTATTTCACAAATAAAACTAGGGTCTCTCTCTAAATTTAATCACCAAGAATAAGACCCAATCTTCTTCAAAAATCAAAGGATTTCAAATCCTTCAAGTTCAAAAACATCAAGAACCTTGAGTCAGGTATGCATAGTGTTCATCTATGGATCCATTTCGTTCATAGAGCTCAAGAACCATCTTTTAAATATTATTTTGTGATTGCCTTGTTGTGTTATGAGCATGTATATGTTGATGATTATTTTTTAAGTTTCAAGATGATATCTAAAGGTGTTTTCATGAAGTATATGTGTTTGTTAGTTGAAACCCATGATCCTTATGTAGATTAATATGGTGAAATTCATGAACACACTTAAGCTAAAAGAATGCATGCAAAGTGTTTGATAATATGCCAAGGATGATAGAATTCATGTCCCATGATTTAATAGTGCTTAAATGACAAATCCATGCTCTATGTTTTACAATTTCCCATGAATTCCATGTGAGTGATATGCGTTGTTGTTGTGATATGGATTGACCATGATATTAAAGCTATGTAAGTATATACATGTTGTATGAATTTCCCTTCCATTTATAAGATGTTGAGAATTATGCTTAGTGTGAAATCCCCTACTCATGATATGGTAAATTGTGGACTCTACTCTTACGATCAAGTCAGTCATGTGTGTCAGTTTCCTTCCATTGAGTCCTGGGGGTAATTGTACCCAAAAAATATAGCTGTGTACCTAGAGCCATGTCATGTTATCACGATAATCTAAGTCAAGCGATAATCTATAAAACTCAGTCGGGCATGTGACTCAGGAAACCTCAGAAATCTCATGATCTTAGTTAATTCTCAACTAGTAGCACTAATCCGTTAGTCAACAAAAGTTAGTTACTCAGTCCATGTACCATCAGTTAAATCACGTTCAGTCTCTTCAGATAGGAGTAGAAGTTAGCACCGAGTGAACCCTAGGATGGGAACTCACTTGTCAGTTTAGGGTGTGATTCTTAGTAATCATCCTTGTATTCCAGAACTACATAGCCAGCGTAGGTTAAAACATCTTGACCTGCTGGATTAGGGATGATGAGGTGGCTTAATCTGTCAATTTAGGGTTCCTACCATTCTCATTTTGAGTACCTGCCAGCTAAGGGTCACTCACAGCTGTCCTTACCAGTGGCGCGGTATTGACACCCTTCCAATCGGGGCAGAGATTGGACCCCAACTTAGCTATATACGTTATTGGGGCATGTCGGTCAAACAACTACTTCCCACAGTTTCAGTCCCAGTCTCAGTAAAATAACTCAGATAGTTCTTCAGATTTTAGTTTTCAGGACAGTCAGATACAGTTAATTCAATTATAGAATGAAACACAGATAGTTTCATTAGATTCAGGACTGCTAGACACAGTCATCTATGTTATAAAAATTTCAGTATTTGTCATGCTAGATCTTAGTAGATCATGCATTAGTGTCCAGATCTAGATATCACATAATCTCGATCTCAGTTACTAAGTATGTATGTTTGCACTCTTACATTCATACCAGGAAGTCAGTTAGCATCGTTCATGCATGTAAAGCCTTTTGCATTTAGCCTACCTCACTCGTATACTCAATACTCCCAGTTGTACTGACGCATTCGCACTATGGTGCTTTCTTTCACGTTATACCATAGAATCACAGATACGAGCTCCAGATCAGCAGTTGCAGTAGTATTACAGTCGCAGAGTTGCAGTGAGTCCTCATCCATTCAAGGATATATTATTTATTTCATTTATTATCTCAGTTCAGTTTTGCTAGATTGAGTTAGTTGGAGACATGTTCCTTCAACTCCTTATTCAGTCAGTATCTAGAATCTTCCAGATTTAGCTCGGATTTTATTCAGATTTAAGTTGTTTTGGGTATTCATTACCCCATATGGATGTTATGATTGTCAGATATTCTATGCAGTTGAACCTTATGGCCTAGTATTCATATTTTCTGCATTATTACATCATATATTACAGTATATAGGTACAGATATCAGTCATGGATTAACTTATGGTCCCTCAGGATCATCGGCACCGTGTAGCAGTCCGGTTCAAAAAACTCAGGCGTTACAAAGTTGGTCAAACAAATCATCAATATGAGAAAGAGGATACTTATTCTTAATCATCACCTTGTTCAACTATTGATAATTAATACACATACGCATCGACCAATCTTTTTTTTTCACAAACAAGACGGGCGCACCCCAAGGTGATACACTAGGTTGGATAAATCCCTTATCTAACAACTCCTGCAACTGATCCTTTAATTCCTTCAACTCTATTGGGGTCATCCTACAAGGAGGAACATAAATAAGCTTGGTTCCCAATGCAAAATCAATAGAAAAGTTAATATCATGATTCGTAGGCACACCAAAAATGTCTGTGGAGAAAATACCTATGAAATTGTGAACCACTCAAACATAATCCAAAGAAATAGGGGGAGCAATGCTAGTATCACAATTATAAGCCAAATAATATATCTCAACTAAATAACAAGCCTGAAGGAAAGATACAACTCTCTTAAGACCCGAATGAAGCACACCCTTTAAAGATACCCTTAGCATACCTAAGGAAGCTAAAGTCACGGTCTTAGCATAATAATCTAGCACATCATGATAAGGAGCTAACCAATCTAAACCCAAGATGACATCAAAATCTACCATATCTAATATGATCAGATTTACCTAGTATCAGGCCCAACAAAAGTCACAACACAAGATTAGTTCACCTGATCCACCACTAGAGAGTCTCCGATGGGAGTAGATACATGAATAGGCACATCAAGAGGCTCACAAGTAGAATTAAAACTTAAAGCAAAATATGCAGACACATAGAAGAAATTCAATCACAGAACAAGCAACACAGATATAGATCTAAAACAAATAGGGATGATACCTGTGATAATGATATTGAATGCCTCTGACTTTGGCCTGGCAAGTATAGCATAGCATTAACCACTTCCACCACTTAGATGAGTAGTCCCGCAACCACCACCACGGGCACCACTACCTCTACCTCTTGCACCCTAAGTAGAACCTCTATCTCTCATGGCCGATTTAGGAGTAGCTCTAAAAATACGCTTGGATAGTCCTTGGCTACATGTCAAGTCTTATCAAAAATATAGCAAACCTTATGGCCCGACTCAAAGGAAGGAGATATGGATGAACTAGGACGACCATCTGAAGCTGTCAAACCAGAAGACCCATTACCAAAACTCTAAAAGGTTGTTTTCACTATCTACTATGATACCCGTAGAACCCTTTAGAATCTCAAACTCGAGAGATGTGACCTCTAAACTTACCCAAAAGGTACAACTTCTTGGCACCTCCATATGACGATCAAAGAATGGACTCAATCATCTTAGCATGATCCACAATAATCTGAAATGATGCTCTACACACAACCATCTGAGTCATAGCAAGATGAAAAGAAATATCTGATCCCTTTGCGAACTTTTAAATCTTCTTAGACTCGGTGAAAATACTGGTATAAGAATATCTCGATAGGGAATAAAATCATTCCTCATACTCTACAATAGTCATGAAGACCTACTCCTAGTGATCAAACTCATCTCTTATTTGATCCCTCAAACTAAAAGGCATAAAGTTATCCAAAAAAGCCTTTATAAATTGATCTTAAGTAATCTCTGGAAAACCAAGATATCGATAACCAATAAGTTATCTCCACTAATCCCTAGTTATATCTCTCAACTAGTAAGTAAATATAAAACCACATGTGATCAAGCAAATCAAGGTTATGCAACTTCTCATGATAATCCATCAAGAACTATATGAATCCTCATCATAGCACTATTGAATATAGGAGGACCCAAATGAGTGAATCTCTATAACCTCTTCTAATCCTCAAAAAACATAGTTGCACTTCAAATAATAGAAGGTATAGTAAATCTGGCTAGCTAAGAACCTATCTGAGGAGGCATAATAAAAAAAAATGAACTCCATACCTTAGAACACCATACTCAAATACAGGTAATAAAGGATTAATCGCACTCAAAGTCTATAGAGTACCATAAGCAGATATTTGTACAATAGAAGGATCCATACTCAGAATCGAAGGAACACCATAAGCAAACTTTAGTACAGATGGGGGTACAATACTTAGATCTATAGAACACCAAATACTTTTGAAGGATCACCCTACAATTGGGTCAGCAAACAAATCAGCAACCCCTCCTAAATCGGGGTAAAAGAACTCAGTGGAACCAAAGTAGGACCCATATCTCTAACATGCTCATCTCGAGGCTCAGGGGAGAGCCCCTAGTACTATCTATGGATGGGGAAGATCCTCATGACCATCTTCGACATCAAGCCCAATCATGACTCACAACTCACCCTTTAGACTAGGCTCTCTCCTTATATAATGGATTTGAATTTCTAGCCTTACTGGATCTAGTCCTCACCATCTATGTATAAAGAGTGAAATATGAATTAGAACACAAGGTATGAAGGACCGCATGACATACTAATATCTAATCTCCCTCTGACACATACATCGATATAGGATTTTCAAAGATGTCACATTTTCTGTCAAAATAAGCTAGTGTTTCAAGTATTTCCATGGTGGTATCAATGCTTCATGAATGAATATGATATAAGAATGTAATGCTCACAACCAACCAAAATTAGAATATCTAATATCCAACCAATAGATCAACCATATAAGCTAAAAATACAATCAATTCAACCAACCATACATAATCCAAAATAATCCACAAAAAAAACATCAAGTGAAACATGTGATAAAAAGGCAATGATACCATATAAATCCCAAAATCTAGGATTTTTTCCACCAAAAAGGTGTAATCAAAAACTACATCTATTATTACCAGGGCAGCAATAACATATAAGACCCCACACGGTCATATATGTCAATTAATGTTTCATAAATCATCAAATATTATCCACATAGGCCCCCACACGGGCACATAAATCACCTAACATATTTTTCATGATACAACCCTATACCCATAGTATGATTTTACAATATTATTAACTACTCAACCTAATCTGAAGAAAGTTAAGCCATACCTACCTCGAATGCCAAAAATTAATCTCAAAAGCCTTTAATTTAGATCTTTCCACTCACAAAATGACAAAAAATCAATTAAAATATACAAATGTAGAATCTACGTGTCAAAATAAAGCTAATGACACCCATATTGTTGTAATGAACCTTCAGTTGATTTTTAATATTTTCTCTTATTTTTGTTGTTAGAGCTTTTCCATAGCTACCCCAAGTCATTTATGACTTGCTGGAGCTAACAATCCAGTTACCAAGTAGTTCATTTATTTTTAGAGCCAATTCCTTATTTTAAAGTCTTTGTTGGTTCTAAATAACCACTGAGTAAAAACTTTAGTAAAATGACCTCGTATGTAAATTCTAATGTCACCAGAAGCTATGGAATATCGATTTTAATCTAGGTAGACCTTTGTTTTGGGTCCCTAGATACCCGAGATCATTTCAACCTATTAGTTAAAAAGTTAAGAAAATAAAATATGGGTATGGAACCCATATATGATTGAAACAACCTTGAATGGAAATTCTGAGTGCGCCATTGCGTTTGACACTTTGAATTATGTGTGGGTACATATTTCATTCATGCATATGGGATTTTGAATGAATCCTGAGTGTTAGATGGAAACTTGAAAGATTATCCAAGTTTCAGTTGTCATCTGGTGCAGCTGCAATCGCAAGCCAAGGGATGCAATCGCGATACCCTTGGTAGAAAAAATAGTGTGATCTCGGAGGGCATGTTGCGATCATACCTAGCCTGTGCTACTATATGGTTTTTGAATATGGAAGGAATTATTATGATCATAGCATCTGATTCTAATACCACAAATTGTGATCACAAGTTTAGGTCTATGATACTGGGACTAGAGTACCTGTACGAGGTATAAAAGGGCCCATTTTACATGATTTTTGCCAATCATCATCACTTTCTTGAGAGCTAAACACCCTAATAGTGTAGGGTATTAAAATTGAAGCTTGTTGGTGATTGGGAGGCTAGATTAATATTTATTTTCGCGATTATCTTCTGATTTGAGGTAAGAATTTACTTTTTTCTTGGTGGTTTTTAGTGATTTCTTGCTCAAAATCCCAAACCTTTAGGAGTTGATTTTGGCCCCAATTTAGCTTTATTTTTATCCATTTTTAAGGATAATGATTGTTTGAACTTGTAAGAATAGTGTTTTGATTTCAAAAATGTGATTTCTGTAATTGAGACCTACATTGGGTTTTTGTGTGATTTTTGGATCCGAGCACAATGGTGAAATATGGGTATATTTATTCTCGTATTGATAAGTAGAGTGTGTTTTTTGATATCTTGGAATCTTGAGGAGGCTTCTTGGAAGGAAAAGCATTGGTTTAGCGGTTCATTGAGCTTTCTTCGGAGTTGAGGTAGGCTAGGTTTATCCCATGTTATATTGAGATATTTCATAGTATTCATATGATATTGTGTTAGATTTGGAATTAGTTTTAGGTGTTGGATTGATGGAATGTAAGACTTGGGTTAATTGGCCCATTTAGGCAATTTTAAAATCGTAGAGTTGAACACTTAGCTTGTTTCATTATGCTTTAGGTGAATTAGACTTCATTTCTCATATTTAGCATGATAAGCCTTAGATCACTCAATATTGAATAAGAAAAATGTTTTAGTCACTCATGCTTAGGGTAAGATTAGCCTTAGTTTCTTACACTAATGAAGGTTGCCTTAGTTTCCTTAGAACTTACTTAAGGTGTTGCCTTAGTTTCCTTAGTACTAAGTTAAGGTGTTTGGAAAGGACCTCTACCTTAGGACAAATTGTGGCTTGTTTAACAACTAAAAGTGGATTTAGATACCTTAAGCCTAGTTCAGGTAGGATTTGCCTAGTATGGAACTCGAGGATTAAAAGTGGACCCTTGACCCACTTTAGGCTATGCCACATGTTATTTTTTGTAAACCTTTTGCACTTATTAGACTCTTGGAAACGTGTATTGAGGCAATACTGAGAAATCTTGATACTTAATGGTTATGTTGGTTAACATGAGGGTTGTTGCCTATTGATTATGTTATTACTTACACTATTGAAGATGCTATTCATAATATTAATTATATATATATATATATATAGTTTTATTTCAGAAGATAATTATGTTACTGATTATATACCCGGTTCTAGTCCAAAGGATGATTATGACACTATTGATTATATTTACTAATTTAAGTCTGGAAATTGATTATATTTATTAATTCAAGTTCGTCTATTAATTATTTACCGGTTCAAGCTCGGTTATTGATTATATTTAACAGTTCGAGTTTGGATATGCATATTATGCTATAATTATATACTTCTAATGAATAATGATATCGGGGTGTGAGATTGAATGTAGAAATTTGGCTAAGTTGGAAACTAAGGAAATGGTTATATTGTGGAATGACATAAATGGGCCTGGAAGTAAAATGACTAGTTGAAAAATGATGGTTAGTTGATGATGATGACTAGTGGATATATGAAGACTAGCCGATAATTTAATTAGTGATAAGAAATGGGTAGTAGATTAATAGATGAATAGTTTCTTTATTCTATTTTTTAGTGTACCTCCAAGCGTATGGGAGTCTATGATGAGTTATTTACTTTCTGCACCAATTGATGTATGGGAGTCAATTTTGTAGCTATGACTATATGCCTTAATACACAACGATGTTGGAGCTATTTCATTTTTTCTATACTCTGACTTAGTTATGTTATCTTACATTTTACCATACTTATATCATGATTTAGCACAATCGGCCAAAGATGCCTACTAAGCACCTTTTGTTTTGGTATGCATACTACACTTCTGTACCTTTTTTGTGTAGATTTGAATACTATTTATCATCATTGATCATTGATCGTATTGTGTTGACATTTTCATAGATAGAGTGAGCTCTTGGAGTCGGAGTCACCTATTTTCCTAGATCTTTTGGTATTCAGTCTTTAGTTATCGAGATAGATGTTGTTATCTATTTTAAGTCTTTGAGTTGTATTATTATTAGATTCTCTTGTACTGGCTCTACCAGGTCATAGGATGGTATTTTGTTTTGACTGTTTTGTCTATTTAGAACTCTTTGGTTATTTATAAGTGTGTTGTTCATTTTCATCAATGATTGGGAATTATACATTAAGTTAACCCATTGCATTTAGCTTCGGGTTACGATTTCGCTTACCTACTGGCAGGATAGAGTAGGTGCCATCATGACTCATAAATTGGGTCATGTCAATTGCCCACTTTCGAATTAAGGTCAAAACAGATCCCTGAAATGGATTTTTGAAAAAAAAAAGGGTAAAACTAAAATTTTGTCCAAAAACATATTTCCAAATAAAAAGGAAATCATAGAAGAAAACCCAAGTAAAAATGAGTTGAAATTGGGGTTTTAATCAAAGAATACTATTTTTGGACCTTTTGGGCTAAAATCCCCAAATTTCATCTTTCACTACAAAAAAACTGTGTTTAGCGATGAAATTTACTGACAGACTGAATTTTGTCACTATGTAGTGACGGATTAGCAACGGAACATTCAATTTGGTCGCAGACATTGCAGTCCAATTTTTTGATATGTTCTTAGCAACGAATTAGTGACGGAATTTGATTTTCATCACTAAATAATAGCGGAAAAAATTGGTGCCCAAATTTAGTGACGGATTAGAAACTAATTTTTTGGTCGCTATGTTAATTATTTCGTAGCAACGGATTTAGCAACAAACTTTCGTCGATGCCCTTCATTTTAAAAAAAAAAAGTTTTTTGTTTAGCAACCAATTATGACATCGTAAAATATTAATTATAGTTTTCTAATTAATTATTTTTACTATAGAAAAGGTGGGGGCTCTAGGGTTTTATTCATTTCCACCCGCCCCCTCCCCCCATCTCTTCCTCTCTAAAATGAGATACTTTCCCCTCTATACTGATGTGCCTCTCCATTTCTAGATTAAAATTCTTCACTACTCTTGCTTTACTTGTCTTCCTTTTTACTGAATCAGCTTTTGATCTTCAAGTTTTTGAATACATGCTTCCAATTTGACCTCTATTCAACTGATTAATTCCATTTGTATGTAATTTCTAAACTGATCTGCAAGGAAAGATTCTTGATTCGCGACTACTTTCTTTTGGCTTTGATGGAACCAGCTATTTGAGGTATTTTCCTCTTTTTGTTCTTTGTAAGTGTTGTTATGATGTGTGACACTAATACCCTGTCTTGGCCTTTATTTTCCATTTAATTCGTCCAGTGAGGTGGTTTAGGAAGAAAGGCATCAACCAATAATATAGAAAGTTTGACTTCTCATAAAGAATCAATAGCTTTGGTTTATTGAGTCATCCTGCTGGTTTTTAATCCCCCACTACATGTTGAAATATTTCTATAATGTTATGTTATTTTAAGCTTACTTCAACAAAATCTTGTCTATTTGTATGTTCTGTGACGTAGAGCTATCCTCTGAGGCATTTAACTTTGCCTAGTCCTATGGTAGAAATCTATCTTTGGTAGTTGGAATATGCTTTAGCACTGTTGAGTATTTATTCGTCCAGGGAGAGAAAGATTAGCTTCTTCACATTGTAAGTCTAAAAGCATGCTGGAGGATTGTTTGGATGCTGATACAAAAGCATCATAATAATTCCTTTGGACTATGGCTAGTGAAGCAATGTAAACTTTTGTCTTATGTGGTCGGTTTATTAGTTGAATGGCGAAGTTAGAAGTTGAAACTGGATTGTTTTGAAATATACCCTTGTCCTTTATATATCGGGTATCAATATGTATGGTTTGAATCATATGTATCAATTTCATAATTAAAGTTAAACAAGTGGTTTTCTTCTTAGGGTAGTCTCTAGCAACCAATGCCTCCAAAGTGATACATTAACTTCTTCTCTAATTATAAGAGGAGCTTTTTGAATCCTTAAGTTAGTCTTGCAATTGTATGAAAATTTAGAGGTACTTCACAAAACACATAATAAAATTATCCAACTGTACTGAAGATAAAAAGTTATTCCATGTTATTTAGCCATCATATGTACATCATATGTTATTTATCCAACTGTACTGAAGAAAAAAAAAGTTATTCCATAATACTTCTATATTCCACGAAAGCTCTAAAATATATAAGGGAAATAGTTTTAACCAATAAACCGATAACTGATTCTTTACAAATGTTTTGTATGTACATCAATGTTGCTTGGATTCTGCAAAAATGTTAATGGGGTGTGTCATATATTCAAATGCTTATTTGATACACTTATCTTTCAGGTGTCTTTTTACTGGAATTAGTGTAGTGCAGTTGTAGATTGGTGGTAAAATAAGTGGAGTATTGTATTCAATCAGGAGTGTTTTAAAACTTTCTTTCAACTTTTTAATTTTTCTTGGTAAGCTTGTTGGCTTCTCGATCATGTTTGTAACTTAAAATAGAAGTATGTATCACCTTTATCTTATTTTAAAGATAAACTAGTTTTGTTTTCTACTTTAAGAGCATAAGTTTGAATAATTTAGTGAAACTATTTAACTGTCAATTGATCAGCTTAATTATGCTTTCTTTGCTAAGTAGTTCTTTATATAGAGCCTGATCATACATTATCATATTTGTTAATAAACATTTCCAACAAGGTTAATTATTGATTAAGCCTAATTGTTGTGTTTCTTATAAAGCTGGTTAATTATCACTGATTATCCTTTTTTTTATTTCAACCTTAATAGGAACATGAATAATCTAAAGCGTAGTTGGATGTATGAGAGGTTAGATGGCCGAGGGGGTTTATACTCTAGATTTGTAACCGAGGTTGATGAATTTATTCAATTTGCATGTTCTCAACTAAATCGTATGAGTGGTGACAAAGTTCGATGTCCATGTGCAAAATGTCAGAACTATAAATTCATGGATGTTGAAACTATTAAATGTCACCTTTATCAATCTGGATTTATTGAGAACTATTTTATTTGGAAGCATCAAGGGGAAAGAGATGATATAAGTGAGACTTCTTATGGTAACGCATTGCATGGTGGTGGTCAAGCAATATTCGAAGAGAATCCATACCGACAAATGATTTTGGATGCAGTGGGTCCCAACTTTTCTCAGGGTTCAAGCTGGCAATCTTATAGCAATAGTAAACCCGAGTCATCTCATCCTTTTCAACATTCAATGGAGGAAAATCCTAATCCCCTTTCCAAAAAATTTTATGATTTGTTAGATGCTACTGATGCAGAATTATATCACTGTTCATCATTCTCTCAACTTGCAGCTGTCTCTTGAATGTTGAATATTAAAATGAAGAACAATATGTCACGGAGAGGCTATAACTAAATTATGCAATTGCTTAAGGAGTCTTTACCTGAAGATAACATCATGCTTGATAACTATTATCAGACGAAGAAGTTAGTGTGTAGCTTGGGTTTGCAGCTAACACTTAATTATATTACTTTAAACTGAATTTCAGAAGAAGTTCTATTGGAATGCTTCCATTAGTGAAGTTCTGGTGAAGCTACAATGGATGAAGAAGGCTGCATTATGCTACAAGAATTTCATTTCCAATATAAAGAAGCATAGAGCTATAGTTCAATCAGAATTTGTAAATGACCATGTGTGGGAAAAGTGGATGGAACTTTGACAAAGTGATGACTGTGTTGAGAAGTCTAAAATGAATTCAAAGAATCATTATGGTGGACATAAGTAGCTACAGGGACACACAGTGGTGGCTCTATCACAGCTGGAGAGCACCGGAAAAACTTGTAAGTATATATTTCATGAAAATTATTCATCAACCCAGAAAGTTATTTTGTTTGGGCTGCTGCTATGTTCTTTAGGCTGTTGACATGCTAGTTTTTTCACTTTATTTTGGTGCTATATGTGATGCTCTGGTCTACTGCTACGTACCTTGAAATAGCTGATTAGTTTTAAGTCATTACTTCATTATTTTAGTAGCTATGGTTGTGTCTAAAGTGCGTAGCAAGCAGCTGATAGTGGTGCTACCTTGTTTGGGCTGCAAAACAAGGATATTAAGGCAGATATTTTAACCCTAAAATATCTGCCTTATTATCCTTTACTTCTATTTAAATGCTATCTACTATTTATATTAATGATGTTTCTTCAATCATCAACTTTTTTTTATTAATTCTATTGGCAGATCTTTTCAATGAAACATATCCTCATTTTGTTCCTAACTATACTTCATGGTTCCAACCAATAATGTAGCTAGTGTAATCTCACTGTGTGCATGAGGGTAGTGTATTTGCAATCTTACCTCTATCTATCTTACAATAAAAAGAGTATTTTCTCTGTGGAACATATCTATTGTTTTCTATTATTGCAGCTGTTGCTAGTTTTATGCTACTTTTCCAGCAAGCAGCCATTTTCCCAAACTGCAACATACTGCCCAAGAAACCAATAGTTGCTATTTTCCAGAACTGAAGCAGCTGTTTTCTACATGTGCATTCTTATTTGTTACACTAATAGTTGCTGGAAATTGTTACTGCTGCTGTTTTCTATTATTGCAGCTGCTGCTGGTTTTATGCTATTTTTTCAGCAAGAAGTTTCTGCAGTTTCTC
This sequence comes from Capsicum annuum, assembly GCF_002878395.1. Classification (NCBI taxonomy): domain Eukaryota; kingdom Viridiplantae; phylum Streptophyta; class Magnoliopsida; order Solanales; family Solanaceae; genus Capsicum; species Capsicum annuum. The sequence continues at coordinate 153,625,855 of NC_061115.1, read as the reverse complement.
TTGTTTTTCCTCTTTGTTTTGCAACAATTCTTTCCTACTACTCTCTTCTTTTTTCTCTTTATTTTGCTGCTATACCAACATGTTTGGTGACATTTTTTTGCTTAGAATAGGGCAAAGAAACTTGGTGGTGTGTCATGATTCTCTTTTGGTATACTGCTAATGTACGTTGGTCTCATTCTAAATACCTAAAAATTCTGTATAGGCTGTTAAAATAGGTCGAGATCCAACACCAAGTGAGTTACATTTGCACGTCCATACACATAATCATGATGGAAAATTTTTTGTTGGTGAGCGTTCCCGACTTCTACATGTAAGTCCATAACTTACATCTAACGATATGATACTCATCTCTTATTTTTCTTTTGTGTTGACATGAACTTGAATCTATTTTAATAACGTCACTTGTTATAGGAAAGGTATGAAGAAATTATACGGAATAAAGTACAATGTGAATCTGAAATAGATCAATTGGAGACATATTATGAAGCTGCGGGAGGAGCAAAGAAGAAAAGATTGTTTGGTCTTGGATATGAAGCTACAAGTTACTTTGGGAAAAAACTGTGTGCCTGCAATGCCTCCACATCATCAGTACCACCTTCGATTTCTTTACTGCCAACAAATATGGAGGAGTTGGTGAGCAATTGATTCTGTCCCTTACTACTCATTTTCTTCCGATAGTTATTGAGCGTGTTGGTGGTACTAGGGTACAAGATGGGGCTGTGCTTGATCATCCTCCTACTCATGATGATGATGACGACATTGATTCGTAGCTTCATATTATTCGTAGTCCATGATTGTTGCACTAATTTTTGATAGACTATTTTGACATTAGTTTATGTTTGATAAAATACTTAAAATTGTGGGTGTTGGACACAATTGTTGTGAATTTTGCTATCTATTTGAATGTTGGATATTTAATCATTTTATAATTTACATGTTTCAACTATTTTCTTATAAAATTATTAGCGACAAAAAATTAGTGACTAACTTTTGTCATTGCTACTGAAAAACTTTAGGGACGGATTAATTTAGTTGCTAAAGACGTCTTGAATTAGCGATAAAAAATTAGTGACTAACATCAGTCGTAGCTACTGAAAAACTTTAGCGATGGATAAATTTGGTTGCTAAATAAGTAGACCAAATTATGTTGCAACGGATCAACGACAAAATATTCTTTCGTAAATTAAGCCACGACCAAAATGAATTTTGGGAATAGCAACGCTATAGTAACGGAAATGTATGTCAGTAATATCAACAACCAAACTGTTTGGTCGCTAATTGGTCACAGATTTTGCGACGGAACTCAATTTTTTATCGCTATGAGGTTAGCAATGAGCAATATATTGACAGAACAAATTTCGTTGTTATTCCATCGCTATTTCTATTTAGCGACGGGTTTTCATATGATAGCGATGAATATGGAGTGTCGCTAAATATTATTTTTTTGTAGTATTTAATTCTAAGTTTAAACAAGATTTGAATGATAAAATCGAATAAAAGTAGTTGAAATAGGAGTTTTAGAGCTTACCCAAGATTAGAAATGGAAGAAAATGCTCAAAAACCTAAACTCCAAGCTCCAAGTCTCAAAAATAGTGTAAAAATCGAGAAAAAAGGGTATATAAATGACCCAGGCATCACTTAAGCGATCACTAGGTCGCTTAAGCGACTATCACTTAAGTGACCAGGTGTTGTTTCGGGATACTTCGCCTGTCAGAAGGTGTCGCATAACCAATCCTACTATCGCTTAAGCGACGGTCCCATATGCGACTCAGGGTTGTGTAAGTGACATTTCGACTGCTCAGTTAGGTCACTTAAGAGACCAAAATATCTCTTAAGAGGGTGCCCCAGCTGGAGTCTTAGAGAATTTCAAGTCTCTGCGGACCCCTCGGGATTCATCCGAAATTGTAAATGGACTATGCTACCCCATCAAATTCGACTCTTTAGACTTAATGGTGATATCATATTTTTGAAAAGATATCATTTTCACAGAGTTGACCCCCAAAATCCAATACCACAACTTTTCAAATCAAGGATCAAAATGAGATATAAAAGTCGTAAAACCACACTAACCATGTAACCAACCTAAAATAAACGTTTTGAATCTACTGGCATAGTCTATTTTTCCATCAGACGCACAGATCAATAAATGTTGACTGAAGTCAACTATAAGGCTTTTCAAGCTAGCAAAAATAATAAAATTTCACAAATCATGTCAAAAAGCATTAGGGAACCATGTCAATCATCTCCACTCCCCAGAATACCAAAGTACAACAACGAGGAGGGTTAAAATGGTCAAATCACAAAGAGATAGATATTATAAGTCACCAAAATTCAGGTCGTTACATATGCAATATTAGATATTACAAGTCAACAACAACAGAATAAATCCCCCACACAGGGACACGTCAGTAATAATAATCATAAAATATTATCCCTATAGTTATTTTTTCCAACCCATAGCATGCTTTACTTATTTATTAACTATCCAACTCAATCGGAAAGAAGTTAATTCATAACATACCTCAAAATGATGAAATCTCAACCTAAAGTGCTTCAACATGGAGCTTTCCCATTATGAAAGGCCTCAGAATCAACTACAACATTCATATATAGCATTTATGCATTAAAACAAATCTAATGATACCCATATTACCCATATTTGAGCTGGGTCCAAAATGAGTTTTAATATAAAAGGGTAAAATGGAACCTTTATTTTAGAAATACATTATCTGAGGTTATAGGAGTGTATAGTTGAAACCCCACGCAAAAAAAGGTTTAAATAAAAACTATTTTTCAGCTTTACCAATAAAAATCTCAAAGTCTCATTTAAAAATCATGATTAAAAGGAGTTTTCAAAGGTGTAATCATTGAAAATAATGGGGATATGAGTTTGGAGGTTACCCACATGAAACATGGTGAAAAAAACCATCAAAAATTATCTTTTCAATAGCTTAGAGGTCCAAAATGGTGAAAATCTAGAAAGAGGAAGGGTTTATATAAAACACTTGCCTCTTAAGCAGCTATCGTGATATACCGGCTCACGATGGTATATTTTCCATCTTCAGTGATGGATATTTGCATGTTTGCCAGAAACCGTTGATGTTTTTAATATATTTTATGCTTGTTCTTAAGAATAAAACTCAAGTGCAAGAAAAATAGAAACTTTGAGTTAATGATGTCTGCGAGGTGGTACCTGACAGACCAATGATCTTTTCATCAACAAAAAGCAGAAAAGAATGGAAAAACTAAAGTTGGGTGACGATCCATCTGATGGACCATCAAGGCTACGACGGACCTTTACCCAAGTCATCACAATGAAGCAGAAACCAGGAAAAATTCAAGCCAAGAAATGCTTAGTCTGACAGTCCATCAGAGGAATGACGAACCATTGTTGAAGGAACCATGATTGCATCAGCATAGATCCAATTTGGCAATAGGAGATGGTTCATCTGACGAGTTTTCACCCACCTGACGAACCATCACCTAAGCCATCAATTGTGACGTGGTAGTGCATATTTGAAATTTAAATCCCAACTTAATTAGAGCCTATAAATACCTAGTCTAGGGTTTAGAATTGGCATCTTTGACAAGCAGCTAATTTTTGTAACATACTTAGTTCTTGAGAAACGAGTTTTGAAGTTTGAAACACAACATTCTTGGTTTGAACTTTGATTCGTATTCTGAATTTCTACATTGTATGTTCTAATCTTTATATTATGAAATTAAACTTTTTCATCTATTTTCTTGTCAAGAGTGGCTAAAACCCTATAACTGGGGTTATGGGATCCCTGGTGAAAATTCACTTCTAGGGTTATAGGTTATTAATTTTGTACTGTTGCTTGTGATTATATTGTTTTTCTATTCAGTTTAATGGGTTCTACTGGTTGCAAACGTTAGAACAGGACCTAAAACTTAACTTGCATGAATAAAGAAATTAGTGATGGGAAAAGAGATTAGTAATAAGAATTTAGAGTTTTCAACCTCTAAATAAAGATTAATGTTTTAACCGAATTAGTCTCTTTGGTATTACAGTGAATTATCATTTCATCACCTTAAATTTGAAATAATTAAGGTAAAAACCATCTTTAAAGATTGGGAAACACTTAGATAGAGAAGTGACATCAATTTCCCTATTATTGCATATATTGGTGTAAATTTTCATGCCCTATAATTCAGAAGTTATCAAACATCGAGGTGAATCTAGTCCTAGTTTACTCTTTCTTGATTGTTAATACGCTATAGAAAATACATTGGCATTCTGACATAAACATAATTAATTACTGAGTTTTATAACACAACCCCCTTTTTTAATGAAAACTGGTGACTAATTGTCATTTGATCTACATACAACTTGATTAACGCATTATTTCCTGTGGAATTTGACCCCAACCTTTGTTGCGTTATATATTTGACAACGACTACTTACACTTCTTAAATATAGTTGTAGTTTGGGCATATCAGACCACTTAAGTGATGTTTGGCCACTAAAGCGGCTATCTCTTAAGTGGTCATGATCCACTAAAGCGACTGCTGCTTAAGTGAACTTTGGTTTCTTAAGCGACTGCACCAGATATCAACAAATGTTGATTTTGGTACAAGCCTACCAAGATCTGAATAGATCCTCGAGATTTGATTGATACCTCACCGAGAAAAATCATATATGTTACCAGGATAATTTTGATGTTTTGGACTCAATGGTGACGTCGAATTTGCCAAAAAAGATTATTTTCAACAAGTTAACCCTTGGAATCCCTTTTTTTACTATTTTTCAAATGAAGGATTGAAATGCAAAATAAAAGTTCCAAACTCAAACCAACCATGCTATTAATCTAAATTTATCATTTTGAACCTAATAGAACTATCCAAATTGTCATTTGACACTCAGAACAATAAATGTTGACCGAAGTCAACTATATGCCTTCTCAAGCCTCTAAAAATCACAAACTCATCAAAATCACTTTTAATTGCATTAGAAATAATGTAAACCATCCCCCACACTCTAAAATAAATATGTAGAAATTATGGAGAAGGAAAAATGATCAAAACACATAAAAAGCAAGTTTTTACAAATCAAATTATTATAAATATACAAATGCAATTGGTATGGTGATGAAATGAATAAATTGAAAGCCATCACATGACTTTTTGTATACACCTATCGAGCCTCAATGCTCCTAAAATAGGACCCATGGGAGGTTCACAACATGTATACTATCTCAAAATCTCAATTCACTTCCCCGACTTGAGTTCACGGATCAACATTTTCATGAGAATATCTTGTTTTCTTTCAAAATAGTATTCCTCAATGGTACCGATATTTCATGAATGTGTATGTATTAAATAAGTATAGCATGCTCACAATTAAATAAGTTTGATAATAACCAATCCATTCAATATGTGTATAAATAAGCTCAGAAATTAACTCAACTTATCAATAATTCATGCTATCAGTTCTAGTTTTGCACCATGGAATAAAGATGCATGTAAGACATAATTAATATTATATCAATCCAAACTCAAGTATTTTTATCATGATAAATCAAGACATAATCCATGAAAAAAGCAAGTTTAAAATGGGGTCCATATTGAAGAAAAACTATTTTTAAGCTCTACCAACAAAATTCTCAAAATTTCATTTTGAAATCAAGATTAAAGAGTGTTTTTGAAGACATAATCAATAGAAAATAATAGAAAGATCAGTTTAGAGGTTACCAACACAAAAATGATAAAGAAAACCCAAGAGAAACATTTTTTCTAAAGCTCTTAAGGTCTAAAAATAGAGAAAAATCGCAAAATGGGGTACTTATACTATTCTGTGAATAGTGCCACATGATGGCGAGGGTCAACATTGACTCATCCAAATAAATGACCTTCGTGTTTGTGTCCAGGGCTTCGCATTTGCAAAGGTCGATGATCCAGGCTCTTGCGTTCACGATAGTACGGTCGTGTTTGCAAAGAAGGCCCTACCCAACCCGATTCAAACCAAAAATTTTATTCGCAATTGCAGCTTCTACTTCACGATCACATTAACGGAGGATATCCTTCTCTGCATTTGCAAGGAAGAAAATGGCCTACACCAAATATCAGTAAGTCAACTAAAAATACAAGTTGAAGTATTTTCGAATGTGACCTCAGAATTTATTTGGAATGCCATAAAATAATTCATATATGCTACTGGCTATTTTTGACGTTTAAGACTCAATGAAAATGTTCGATTTTCTAAAAAGAATCATTTTCAACAAACTAGTCCTCAAGATCTCTTTTTATCAATTTCATTAGTTTTCAAATGAAGGATCAAAATGTAAAATAAAGGTTTTGAACCCTCAGTAGTGTTTTTTATCAGTTTTAGAGTATGAGATTGGGTTTCTTGAGTGGGCTAGGCATATTCTTATGCTATATCCTTCAAAGCAAATCAACTTCGATACTAATCTAAATTCAATATTTCGAATATAATAGAACTATCTCGAAACATCAAATATTGACCGAAGTCAAACTAATAACTTTTAAAGCCTCAAAGAGTCTCAAACTCTTCCAAAATCCTCCCAGAGGCATTGAAAATCATTTCAAGCATTCACACACCCCAAAATCAACATGTAGCAACTATAGAAAAAGTCAAAATAATCAAATCACATAAAAAATTAAAATTTTACTAATCAAGTCATTACACAAAAATAATGTTATTTTAGTAGAATTAAAAATAATTTAACTTTAAACTTTCTTTTAACCTTAATGAAATGATTTACAACCACGTAAAGTAAATATCTAAAGATGTTTAGGCCACAAGTTTCAAAAATCTTTCTTATTTTCTTAGTCTGCCTCCCCCATGACTTTCCGGACCAACCAACCAGAATTTGCCTTCGCAAGTCTCTCTGTGTTTTGGGAGCAGAGCATGCAATAAAATCAAGACAGGAGCAAAATCTGTTGAGAGACCTTACTGGTCGAACCCAAACAATAATAATCCAAAGGGAAATGCACCTAAAAGATCAAATATCTCAAGTTGGCTTCCATAGAAAATTCTAGTTCACTCCTATGTAATGTTCTTTTGCCTTTAGAGGTAAGAAAGTTCAACATCATGCCAAACTAAATTGTGTCATGAAAAAATGAAATGGAGGGAGTATAAAAATATTGTCCCTAAAGTTAATTTTTTCAAAAATGAAAACAAAAAAAATTAGAAGGTGTCTAATGCTCCTTTGGTGCTTGTTAGGAATGTGCAAAAATTGGTCCAATCGATAAATCGAACAGACAAATATGTTACTATTTTATTGATATTAGGTCATTGAGTTCACATTTTATAAACTATTTTATAAATTTTAAATCGGGATACCGCCTCGGCTGTTGGTTTTAAGATTTTGGTTAATGGTTAAACCGATAATTCTGTAAGATTATATTAAAATTATATTTTATTCCTAATTATATAATATTGACTTTAGATTCTAAATACACATCCTATTTTTTTTTATGTTTTATAGTTGTTGTCTTAGTACTTGTAATTTGTGTAGACTTTATGCATAAAGATTGTGTAGAACAAATGAAAATAAGAGAAAGCAAAAAAAATTAGGAAAAAATGTTTTTATCGGTTAAATCAAAAATAAAATCATTAAAGAATAAAAATAGATTACCAAAAAATAATAATGAATATCTTATTAATTTGGTTATTGTTTAATATTTTTATAAATCGAAAATCAATAATACATAAAATCGAACTGAACCGACTGATGCACACCCTTAGCGCTTATTTCACTACTTTAATTATTATGGGTAAACGACAGAAATCCTATAACTTTTGGAGCTAATTATTTCTTTTTTCATAACTTTATCATACTACATAAAATTTCATAAAGAGGATGGTGATACATCAAAAAGTATTTGATACATAACTTGTGTGATGCATGGATAGCATTTATGGATATTTAAATCAATTAAATTCTTTAATATAAGACGAAAATCAAGAAACGTATCTTTGTTTGATTAGTTGCATTTGATTACTCTTTAAAATAATAAATTCATTGATTTCATTAAAATAAGACAAAACATGTATATCTTAATTATGTAATTTATTTTATTTTATTTTATTAATTTTTAAAATAATAAATTCATTAAATTAATGTATTTATTATCAATTTTATGTATACAACAAACTAAACTCTTAGATTCATGTGTGTACAGTTACACAGATATACATTCATATGTATCATGAACACATACTAACCTCCTAGATACATAATAAAAACTGATGGACTTTGATACAGATGGACACAAATACATTCATACGTATCATGATACATACTAACCTCTTAGATATATACATATTTTGAACTTTGATACATGTGACACATATACATTCGTATGTCTCATGAACAAACACTAAGCTTCATATTCCATATGATTTTGTAGACTATGATACATTCACACATAAATAGTCATATGTATTATGAACCAGAAATTATATTCTTTTTGAACTATGATACATATTTATAGAGATACATTCATATGTGTCATGAACAAACACTAAACTTTATATTCCATATGAAAAACTTCACTATGATATACGAGCACACAGACACATTTATGTGTCATAGAAATATCTAGTATTAATTTCATGTATCTGTGATATGTATCTAGTATTAGTTTCATAAATTTGTTTACATGTATCTAGTATTAATTTGACGTATCAAGTACCAATTTTATACATTATATCAAAAATATATGTATCTAGTATCAGTTTGATGTATCCAAAATCGATTTCATCTGGTATATTCAGTATTATTTTCATTAAAAAATCTAGTATATTCAGTATTAATTTTATGTATCCAGTTCAAATTTCATATAATAAATTCAAAATACATGTATATTGATTTATACCACTCTATTTTGTATGCTCATACTTTATATGCTGGCAATTCAAACACTTAGACGCGAACTTTACAATGTCCCTCTTCATCCCACACCGTCAATAATACAACTTTAAATTACAGTACATATTTATTGCACTTGGGTGAGTAAGCTTCTTCCGTGATAACCCTAGTCAAATTATCAATTCTAGAAACATAAATTTAACCTTTGATCCTCAAAATACCTTCTTGGTTTAGAATTTCTTCCTTTGTTTCCGCTTTCAACACTTTGCCTTGAATTTTACATAATTTTCATCATTAAATTCTCTGGCCTTAATCTGATCTATCAAAGTTATTGTACATCAAAGTATGCTAGACCTCTATTAGACTCAAAAATATCAAGCATTACGAAGTTATTTCCAAAACTCTAAACATCCATAGCCTAAGGTCACTTCTCTGCTAATAACAAGGCAAGACTATTCAGACTTACCACCTTCCAACTCAAGGCGTACTGTAATGCCCCGCAAAATCCTCTTCCAGTCTGAGCCTTAGAGCATATTTTGGTAAAGCAAAAATCTGAGTCAAAATATTTCAGAAATATCCTCTCAAGTATGAAATACTTTGAATCATGTGGGAATCAATTTGAGCATGAATTAAGATCATAGAGGTCCTGTAACGTCCCAATTCACTGAACCAGAATGCTACACGGTGCTCATGACCCGAGGGACCACAAGTTAACCCATGACTGATATCTGTACCTATAAACTGCATAATATCTCATAAAATATGTGGAAACATGAACTGTAAGGCCATAAGGTTCAATACTAATACATATCTGAAAAATATGGTATAACAATACCAAAAAGAAACATAAATACTGAAGTTTGAACATCTAATCTGACATCTAGTCTGAAAGCCTCTAACTGAACTAAATAAGGAGTTGATGGGACATGTCTCCAACTTACTCCAACTACTGAAATAAACTGAAAACTAAAATAGAAATGAAATCATCATGTCCTCGAAGGATGAGGACTCACGTCTAACTCTAACTGCTGATCTTGGAATCTACTAGTAATTTGGAGCTCATGCCACTGAACCTATGGTGTAACATAAAAGAAAGCACCATAGCGCAAATGCGTCAGTACGTCTGAATGTACTGAGTATACGAGTGAGGTACGCTAAATGCAAAGGGTTATATACATAAAAAATACTGACGGATATAAACGTGAGAGTATATACATGCATACGTAACTCTAACTGAACTCGTGGAGATACTGACTACTAAGTCTAAATACTGACAACATGAGTGTACTGATAATGAGATTCTGAAAGACTAAGTTTACTGATATTGATATTTAAATCACTAATAAGTGATGGATCTGATATAGTATTATTGAATACTAGGAGACTGATACTATATTACTGATAAAGAAATGATTGTTTCTGACAGTTTGAATTATGAAGAACTGGTCTTATTGACTGTATCTGACAGTCCTGAAGCTGAGTACTGATAGCATGAGTTATGATAACTTTTGTGATTGATAGCACAAGTGACTGTATCTGACAGTCCATAAATCTGAAGGAAACTATCTGAGTTCAATTCTATTTTTGAGTTGATTGTATGTGACAGTCCTGATATACTAAAATCTGAAAAACTATCTACGTTCTTTACTGAGATTGGGTAGCTATAGCTGACATTCCTGAAATCTGTAACTGAAACTGTGGGAAGTAGTTATCTAACTGACATGCCCCAAATACGCTATAATAGCTAAGCTGGGGTCCAATATCTGCCCCAACTGAAGGGGTGTCAATACTGCGCTACTGGTAAGGACAAATGTGAGAACCTATACTCACAGGAACTCAATGAGAATGGTGGGAACCCTAAAATGACAGGTTAAGCCACCTCATCAACCCTAATCTGATGGGTTAAGATGTCTCACCCTACGCTAGCTACGTAGTTCTGGAACACAAGGATAACTACTAAGAATCATACCCTGAACTGGCGGGTGAGTTCCCATCCTTGGGTTCACTCGGTGCTAACTTCTACTCCCATATGAAGGACACTGAACTGAATAACTAAGCTGAACTGAATAACTTAACTGAACTGATTAGCTGAACTGATACTGATTAACTAGACTGATACTAGTGGTATTGTTTAGTAGAGCTAAACTAAGTTTACTGGATTCCAATGACTGATGAAATGTACTGAGTTCTGAGGATTGGTTGAGAGTACTAAAGTTATTGAGATTGACTGTGAATACTAAGGTTGCTGAGGTTACTGAGATTACTGAGATTACTGGACTACTGAGATTACTGAGATATCTGAGTTTTCCTGAGCCACATGACTGACTGAATTCTATAGATCATGGCTTGACTAAGAGTATCGTGAAAACATGACATGGCTATAGGGACACAGCTATATTTTTAGGGTACAAGTACCCCCAGGACTCGATGGAAGAAAACTGACACAACTTGAATTTCTTTAGTACACGACCATCAATAAAAATCCATAATACATGAGTGGGGGATTTCATGAAGTACATGGTCATCATACTATCTATCATGAATAGGAATGCTTATAATCAAGTCATAAATCTCATATTCTAATATCATAGGCATTCCGACAACATATACTATTCATAGCAATCGCATGGAAACCATTCAAGCGTAAGGGAACGGCAACATGTAACGTTTAGTTCATATTGTAATGATGTGGGGATATTATACTTCATGTATTTATTCAATATCTCAAACATGGTAGGGAAAGCATGGATATATTTTGTGTACATAATTTATATCTCCATTATCATACATACTTTATACCACAACAATAATAACACATAATTTGCATGGAAATTCATATTGGAGTGTACGACTAACATGAACTTGTTATTTAGATATCATGAAATCATGTAAATATAAAGTTCTAACATACTAGGCATTTTATCAAACACCTTGCATGCATTCTCTAAAGAATAGGTGGATCTCATACTTGCATTCTATCAATCCATCTAAAGATCATGTTTTTCAACTAACAACATAACTTTCATGAGATATACAGTCACGATACTATTATATAGTAAATCAAACAAGCATCAACATGGATATGATCATATCACCACAATCAACCATGCTTTTGTATTTTAAAGATTGATTCTTGAACTCCACGGACGAAAGAAATCCGTGGATGAATACTACGCATACCTTGGAAGGGAGGTTCTTGATAATTGAGGAGGAATTTCCTTGAAATTTGATTCTTCAAGCTTGATTGTGCAACCCTGATTGTTTTTCTCCTATGGTGCTCTTGGATGATGAGCTTTGAAATGTTAATAGGGCTATAATGTGTTTAAAAGCTATATATTTTGTAGGGTTAAGTTTAGGGATGTGTAAGGAGTGTTAAAAGAATTAATTACCCTCAAAATAACTCAAAACGGAGTGTTTTTAGCATTGGAACTGACTTAGGCGGCGCCTAACCAATCGCCTAAGTTTGGTTGGGCGACGCCTAACCAATCGCCTATCCTTACTGTCTCTCATAAAAATGGGCATAACTTTTTGCTCGGGTATTGGATTAAGGCAAAATTGGTATCATTGGAAAGATAATTCAATTATCTACAATTTAGTGGATAGAAATATGCAGAAATACCACATTAACATTGAGTTGTACTCGTTCAAAGATGACCCTTGCAAAATCAAACACCAAAACTTGATAGATTCAAAAATTCTTAGCTTGTATTACCTTAAGTGACTCATATGAACATGCTTAATGTATCATAAGCTATATTATCACTAGGATACTCATTGTAAGTTATGCACTAAAATTCTTCTCACAGGATAGGAGGTTTCATACGTAGGAAAAATGGTTCGTCTCCTAGATTAGAAACATACGGGGTATTACAATATCTCCCCCTTGGGAACATTCATCCTCGAATGGAAATTAACTAAAGCAGGAGACATGATAAGATGAAGTACGTACAAGACATACACTACTGAAACATGGGTTCATGACTGGCATGATTGAAAGCTGAGCACAACATACTGAACATGCATATCTGATGCATAGGAAACTGATTCATGAATATAAGACTGAAGATTCTAATAAAGTAAGTCTTCTCAAAATAAGAATGCATATCTGACGCATAATTGAAAGGATGAATTCATGCATATCTGATCCATGATTATATGACTGACATAATACGTGAATGCATGACTGAAAGTACTAATAAGTTGATCACACATATCTGATGCGTGAATTCATGCTAGACTTACTCATGAACATGCAATGGTAAAGGTATCAAGTTTGAACTGAAAACTGAGCATGGAACTGAATACCAATTTTGGCACTGAAATATGAACATGAGAACGAGTAAGTTTAAGGAAAACTATTACCTTGAACTGATAATACCGATAAGTTTGAGATTAATTACTCCATATGCATGATCAGAAACATAAGAACATAACTAAGTCTATGTGGTAGATATACTGAATATCATGATCTGAACTAAATCTTGAAAACATGGCATATGACTGAAGTTAGAGTTTGAGGTTTAACTTATGAGTACCCCTTCTCCAAACTGGATTCATCAAAAAAAAATAGAGCAGCATGTTTATGTCATGAAAGTTTGGGGGTATGATGTATCTCCCCCTTAGGACACTATGTCCCTCAAAGAATACTGACTTAGATGAGCTACTGAGTAGAATTGAGGCGATGCGTAAGACACCTAGAAACTGAGTCATGACTGAATAGCTAGGATCTAAAACTGAGACATGATACATCAACTGAGCTGATCACGAGTGCATAAATACACTAACTTATCTGATCAACTGAATAACTGATAGCTGAATACTGGATCTACAAAGCTAAATTGTACTTAGTCTGAACAGCTGGGCTGACATTTTTGAGTTTTATGCATAGGAGATAAGGACTAACTGAGTAGAATGAGGTATCTGAGCATGGATTTATAAAGTCTGTATTATTTTTGAATGCGAGACCAAGCATACGATATGGCTCTGAGGTATTCTATAAACTGGGGTACTGAAACACTAATAACTGAGTACTGACAACCTCAATGCTATGGTCAAGCATGTCTGGAACTGAACTGAGTTTCAAATCTGGTTACTGGACTGAAGATGACATTATAACTAAGCCTATACCTAGTACAGAAGTACTGAATTCAAGGACTGACCACTGATCACTAAATGCTGGATACTGAAACTATAATTGAGTTGGCAACTGAGTTATTGATGGCTACATGTTGGGGACTGACATAAGTCAAGGATCTAAATGTACACTTACACTTTGTACTTTCCCAACTTCTAAATACGACCCCTTTCTAGACATTTACTTGCACATTTATCATGACATTCAAGCCTATCTTCACAACTACACCTTCGTGCAAAGTAAGCATGCAACAATATTCTCTTATCTAAACAATTGCTCATCACTACACTGTCCCATAAGGAGAGCTAACTGGAGGAGTAAATCAGGAGGACCTGAAACATGAATAGATACAAACTAAACTTGACACATGACTAAAACTTGAGGAATAAAATATCAATAGTTTGGATTTACCAATAAGGTCTGAACTAAGGATATACATGACATAGTCTAAATGTATCTGATCTGTAGGGGCATAGCATAAGTCATAGAAGCTAAGTATACTAGAAAGCATGATATGCGTACATGAGCCATGAGCTGCATGACCTGAGTCTAGAGTTTTCTGTACTCGTGGGACATGATTCAAATACTGAGGGAGCTGGAACTGAACCCCTTATACTAGGAACTGAAGGCACATATAATCCCATGGAAAGTGTGTGAAAGTAGATTGTTCTTATGGAACATGACTTGTACTGTGGAGTAAAAGTGACTTCTTATGCTAGAAATTGAATTCATACATGATTATAGTTAGTGACAATAGAGTTGGTATGCAATGCTTGAGTTGGTTTCGTGATAGCTGAAATGAAAAACTTTGTACTGAGATGAGAATGGGTCTGGAATTGTCTTCCCTTACTGATTTCTATACATACTGGCTCTACTACTAAAATTTGAGGGACCGGCTTAGGTGCTTGATCTACCATCATATACCTACATTATGTTCAACAGCTGTCTGTCTTACTAAACACATCATCTGATTCTGTTTTCTCATATACTGCTAATATCACATTCACACCTTCATTCTTAATTTTGAATCAATAAACTTAAGTGTTTAGCTCGTACTGTTCAAGCCTACTGATCTAACCCCCATGAATACATCGTCTGATCAATAGAATAATACTATCCCAACTCTACTACTGCTAAACTTTTGGGTTCAAGAATGAGTTCTCATGATCATGAATAAAATCTGTACGACCTTGGAACAATAATGAACTAATGGGATACTGTTTGAGTCTATTGCTAATCTCATAACTGACCGTAAGGACTGTCTAAGAAAGCCCTATCTTTAGGACTTTGAACTTCACTATTTCTATTACCTTGAAAGTAAGGTAAAGTGAACATGAGGGGTGCATGATATGAATCTACATGGTTTCCTTAAAGAAACTTGCTATAGGACGTTCTTGAGACATAAAATAAGGGAAACTATTCCTAAAACATCTCATAGCCTCTTGCACATAAGTGTGGTGCACAATACGCCCATGTACAAGACTCTACTTGATGCAGCTTTCAGACTTCCTAGGACACTGTTGAACCTTTGGCTCTGATACCAAGTTTGTAACACCTCGATTCACAGAACTGGAACGCTACACGGTGCTCATGATCCCGAGGGACCACAAGCTAACCCATGACTGATACCTGTACCTGTAAACTGCATAATATCTCATAAAATATGCGAAAACATGAACTGTAAGGCCATAAGGTTCGATACTGATACATATTTGAAAAATATAGTATAACAATACCAAAAAGAAATATAAATACTAAAATCTGAACATCTAATCTGACATCTAGTCTGAAAGCCTCTAACTGAACTGAATAAGGAGTTGATGGGACATGTCCCCAACTAACTCCAATTACTGAAATAAACTGAAAACTGAAATAGAAATGAAATCATCATTTCCTCGAAGGATGAGGACTCACGTCTAACTCTGACTGCTGATCCTGGAATCTACTGCTGATTTGGAGCTTATGCCTTTGAACTTATGGTGTAACATAAGAGAAAGCACCATAGCGCAAATACGTTAGTACATCTGAATGTACTGAGTATATGAGTGAGATAGGCTAAATGCAAAGGGTTATATGCATGAAAAATACTAACTGATATAAATGTGAGAGTACATACATGCATACGTAACTGTAACTAAACTCGTGGAGATATTGACTACTAAGTCTGAATACTGACAACATGAGTGTATTGATAATGAGATTCTAAAAGACTGAGTTTACTGATATTGATATGTAAATCACTAATAAGTGATGGATCTGATATTGTATTACCGAATACTAGGAGACTGACACTATATTACTGATAAAGGTATGATTATTTCTAACAGTTTGAATTATAAAGAACTAGTCTGATTGACTATATCTGACAGTCCTGAAGCTGAGTACTGATATCATGAGTTATGATAACTTTAGTGATTGATAGCATAAGTGACTGTATCTGAAAGTCCATAAATCTGAAGGAAACTATCTGAGTTCAATTCTATTTCTGAGTTGACTGTATCTGATAGTCCTGATATACTGAAATCTGAAGAACTATCTAAGTTCTTTACTGAGACTGGGTATCTATAGCTGATAGTCCTGAAATCTATAACTGAAACTGTGGGAAGTAGTTATCTAACCAACATGCCCTGAATACGCTATAATAGCTAAGCTGGGGTTCAATCTCTGCCCCGACTGGAGGGTTGTCAATACTGTACCACTGGTAAGGACAGCTGTGAGAACCCTATACTGGCAGGTACTCAATGAGAATGGTGGGAACCCTAAACTGACGGGTTAGTCCACCTCATCAACCCTAATCTAATAGGTTAATATGTCTCAACCTACGCTGGCTACGTAGTTTTGGAACACAAGGATGACTACTAAGAATCATACCCTGAACTAGCAGGTGAGTTCCCATCCTTGGGTTCACTCGATGCTAACTTTTACTCTTATATGAAGGACACTGAACTGAATAACTAAGCTGAACTGAATAACTTAACTGAACTGATTAGCTTAACTAGACTGATACTAGTGGTATTGTTTAGCAGAGCTAAACTAAGTTTACTGGATTCCAATGACTGACGGAATGTACTGAGTTATGAGGACTGGTTGAGAGTACTAAAGTTATTAAGATTGACTGTGAATACTGAGGTTACTGAGGTTACTGAGCACTGAGATTACTGATATTACTGGACTACTGAGATTACTGAGATATCTGAGTTTTCCTGAGCCACATGACTGACTGAATTCTATAGATCATGGCTTGACTAAGAGTATCGTGAAAACATGACATGGCTCTAGGGACACAGCTATATTTTTAGGGTACAAGTACCCCCAGGACTCGATGGAAGAAAACTGACACAACTTAAATTTCTTGAGTACACGACCATCAATAAAAATCTATAATACATGAGTGGGGGATTTCATGAAGTACATGGTCATCATACTATCTATCATGAATAGGAATGCTTATAATCAAGTCATAAATCTCATATTCTAATATCATGGGCATTCCGACAACATATACTATTCATAGCAATTGCATGGAAATCATTCAAGCGTAAGGGAACGGCAACCTGTAACGTTTAGTTCATATTGTAATGATTTGGGGATATTATACTTCATGTATTTATTCAATATCTCAAACATGGTAGGGAAAGCATGGATATATTTTGTGTACATAATTTATATCTCCATTATCATACATACTTTATACCACAACAATAACAACACATAATTTGCATGGAAATTCATATTGGAGTGTACGACTAACATGAACTTGTTATTTAGATATCATGAAATCATGTAAATATGAAGTTCTAACATACTAGGCATTTTATCGAACACCTTGCATGCATTTTCTAAGGCATAGGTGAATTTCATACTTGCATTCTATCAATCCATCTAAAGATGATGTTTTTCAACTAACAACATAACTTTCATGAGATATACAGTCACGATACTATTATATAGCAAATCAAACAAGAATCAACATAGATATGATCATATCACCACAATCAACCAAGCTTTTGTATTTTAAAGATTGATTCTTGAACTCCACGGACGAAAAAAATCCGTGGATGAACACTACGCATACCTTGGAAGGGAGGTTCTTGATGATTGAGTAGGAATTTCCTTGAAATTTGATTCTTCAAGATTGATTGTGCAACCCTAGTTGTTTTTCTCCTATGGTGCTCTTGGATGATGAGCTTTGAGATGTTAATAGGGTTGTAATGTGTTTAGAAGCTATATATTTCGTAGGGTTAAGTTTAGGGACGTGTAAGGAGTGTTAAAAGACTTAATTACCCTCAAAATAACTCAAAACGGAGTGTTTTTGGCATTGGAACTGACTTAGGCGGCGCCTAACCAATCGCCTAAGTTTGGTTGGGCGGCGCCTAACCAATCGCCTATCCTTACTGTCTCTCATAAAAATGGGCATAACTTTTCGCTCGGGTATTGGATTAAGGAAAAATTAGTATCTTTGGAAAGCTAATTAAATTATCTACAATTTGGTGGGTATAAATATGCAGAAATACCACATTAACATTGAGTTATACTCATTCAAAGATGACCCTTGCAAAATCGAACATTAAAACTTGATGGATTCAAAAACTCTTAGCTTGTATTACCTTAAGTGACTCATATGAACGTGCTTAATGTATCATAAGCTATCTTATCACTAGGATATTCATTGTAAGTCATGCAATAAAATACTACTCACAGGATAAGAGGTTTCATACGTAGGAAAAATGGTTCGTCTCCTAGCTTAGAAACATACGGGGTATTACAGGTCCCCTAACTCATGGATGAGTTGAAAGCTTTCCTATCATTCAAGTTTTAGTGACCGTCAAAATTTAGGTCAACGTCAATCGATCATACCTCTTTTTATATATCTAATTAGAGGACCTACTATATATCAAATGAAATATCTTTGAATTATCTTTCCAATTATACCAATTTCGTCTAAAACCAATATCGTAGCAAAGAGTTATGCTTATTTTATCCAGCGTGTCAGCCTGGAAAATCCATGATGACCTTTTGTGACGACTTGTCACAAGCTTGAAGGCCCATCACAAAATTTCATCACCTTAAGGCAGAAAGTCACAAAATCCACCCTTTTTGTGACGATAATTCGTGACGGCTTATCACGGGCCTGACGGCTTGTCACAGATGCCATCAGCTATTTTCTTTCAGCAATTTTAGAACTTTTTTTGCAAAGGTATTTTGGTCATTTCCCACCTTTTGGGAGCCTCTATAAATATGAGAACCCACTTCCAAAACCCTAATTTCATCATTTTCTCTTCCAATTCTCTCAAGAATATCTATCTAGGGTTTCCTTAAGAACCCTAATCTTCAAAAAATTCATCCATAAATTCTTTAAGATTTCTTCAAAAATCAAGTTCCTCATAGTGTGGGCCTCGAGAATCATTTATTACGAGTGCGGATAGAGTCTCAATCATTAGAATTTATCCAATTTCAAAGATTATAGTATGTAGATGTAGACTCTTGCGTCCCTTTCAACCAAGAAGCTCAAGCACCCTTTTTAAAACTCAAAGATTTTTATGTTTATGAGTTGTTAATGATTTGTATGAGTTGAAATGGATGTTCAATATGTTGTTGAGTTTTGATTTATGTTTGTCTATAAAATTTATGAGCTTTGAACCTAGTATGTGGAATTCATGTGATAGAACCTCTTGAAGTTGCTTTTCCATACGATATGTTCATGAATTTTGGGTGTAGAAATAATTGAATAAGCAAAGCATGTCCACCATAGGTTTGATAAAGAGCTTAGGAGAAGCATAAGGGCCATTATAGTATGTTGAATAGGCTTGTGAGTTAGTTTATGCATGCTTAGTATTTGATAAAAACGCTCAAGTGAATGAATTATTCCATGGTAGTAGGAAACTCCCAAATAAGTGTGAACCCATGCATGCCTAGTGGTTGTTGAAAGACCCTAGTGGACAAGTGGAGATGTGATGATTGTAAATTCCCCAATTAAGTGCTCTTTGATATATGCTAAGCTTTTAATACATGCCAAGTGGTTAGCAAGTAAGTTATGACGTGATAGTATGAAGTTTCCCCAAGCCATGGGATATCCAAACACATGTCAAGACTAAAATAGGTATGAAATAGCTGAGGTAAAAACCTTGTTGAATGGAGTACGATCTAGTAGCATGTTTTCACTACGTTACTATATGATTATGATTTTGAGATACCTAAAGTGACCCCTCGGTGACTGTGAAAATGCTTTAATGATTATGATGATGCTTTAATAATTATGAGATATTTTAATGATTGTAATGAGATATGAATGATTGTGATGATAAATGAATAAACGTGATGATGAATGAATGATTATGCTTTACTTTTATGTCATCGAGTCCTGGGGTATTTATACCCGACAATAAAGCTATTGTGTAGAGCCCGTGTCAGTTTCTTGATAATTCCAATCGAGCCATAATTCTCAAAACTTAGTGAATTAAAGAACTCTGTATCCTCAGACAAGTGCAGAACTTAAAAAAGCTCAGTAATCTCAATTATCTCTATAATCTCTGTATCGCTAGTAATCTAGCCCCAGTCCTGTAATCGACTCAGTTCTAATAGTATTCTAGTGATTCAATTCTAATCTCAGAAGTAATTCGAGTAATCTATTCAAACTTTGTATTGTCAGTCAGATGCCATAATTTGATATCTTTTCTATCAGATACAGAACTAAGTACTCTCAGCTTAACTCAGTCAGATCTTTTAAGAAAAATGATTAGTATTAGATTCATCTTTGCCTAGTACAGTCTAAGAATCAACCCAGAGTCTTTTAGTTGGGAGTAGGATTCAGCATCGAGCGAACCCAAGGATGAGAAATCACCTACTAATAGAGGTTGTGATTCTTAGAAACAATTCTTGTGTTCTTGAACTATATAGCTAGCTCAAAAAAAGGAGTCACCTATCAAGCAAGCTTGACATCCTATTGATGGTCACCGCCAGAGAGCCTGACCTTAGAGAAAAGATAATGTCTTTACCCGTGGCACAGTATTGGCACCCTCTCAACTGAGGGTTGAGGTTGGACCCCACCTGTGGTAGGTTGGGGCATGTCGGTTAGATGACTACTTCCCATAGTTTTAGTTTCAGATTCAATCTCAGTTTCAGAATCAATCTTCAAAAATCAGGACTATGTGGTATAGTCGTTTATCCCAGTGAGGAACTCAGATAGTTCTATTGATTTATGGACCATCCCGTCAGATAGGCTTGGTCTTATATACAGTTGTTTGATATCATATTCAAAGATATGCCGCCAGATAAGCTTGATCTCCATCTCAGATTCTATTAAGTATTCATGTTGTCAGATTCTGACGTGATCATACTTCTTATCATTGAGAATCACTTCAGAATAATTTGTTAGAAAAGTTGATCTCTAATTCTATCAGTCAAAAACAGTAATCTCAGAGTTCAGTCCTTGATTTAAGTACATCCAGATCTTTAGTTATCAGTATCAAATGAGTCAGTGATTCAGTATCTCAGTTTTAGTAGTGAGTTCAGTTTGCAGTAAAGTGGTATCCGGGTTTCAGTATCTAGAGTTGCGATGATTGTGTTTATTGTCTGTGCATTAATGTATGTATCCTCATGCGGTATTTTTATGATTATTCAGTTTAGATATTGTGAATACATGAGCCCTTGCATTAGCCTACCTCGTCTACATACTCGGTACATTCTTGTACTGACGCATTTGTGCTATGGTGTTTTATTTGACACCATAGTCTCAGAAGCACAGGATCCAGATTATCCCCTACAAGTTCATCCCAGTCAGCAGCAGTAGCAGTGAGTCCTCTTCTTTCAAGGATGAATCTCAGTTTACTATTATTGCTCCAGACTTTTTTTATTTTCAGTTGATGGAGTTAGTTAAGGACTTGTCCCATCAATTCTATAGTTCAGACAGTTTAGAGGATTTTTAGATGGATGTATTAGTATTCAGTTTTCTGTATTATGAGTATTCTTAGATGTGTTGAACCTTATGACTAGTTTCCACATTTATTTTAGATATTATGCAGTATACAGGTACAAATATCAGTAAAGGGTAAGCTTGTGGTCCTTCAGGGTCATAAGCATCGTGTGATGTCTCAGGATGGGATCTAAGGGTGTTACAAACTTGGTATCAGAGCCTAAGGTTCAAGAGTGTCCTAGGGAGTCTGAAAAGCCGCATCTAGTAGAGTCTTATGCATGGGTGTGTAGCGCACCACATTTATGTACAAGAGGCTACGGGATGTTCCTAGAAGCAGTTCCTCTTCTTTCAGTGATCATTTTGTGTGAGTGAGCATGAGCTCAAGTTGATCCTTAGTATAATCCACTTCTTTCTTCCAATTACAAAGTATGCCTCCTCACAAAGATTTTGTCCATAGGGTTGATGACCAGCCTCCTCAGCTAGTAGATCCAGAGAATGAGAGTGTGTCACATGCAGAGTTTCAGGAAACTTTTCAGGTGCTAGCCCAAGCTGTGAATAATGTTTAGGGCAATTGTCAGGCTACAGTTCCACCCCAGCAAGATGGGAATACCGTCGCAGCCAGGGTTAGAAGTTTCATGAAAATGAACCCGCCAGAATTCTATGGGTCAGTAGTAGGTGAAGACCCGCAGCTTTATTTAGAAAAAATGAAGAAGATCACCCAGATTATGCATATTTCTGAGGAGGAGAGTGTTGTGTTAGCATCTTATAGGCTGAAGGATATTGCTTATGATTGGGTTGTAGCATGGAGGAAGAGTAAAGGGGAGAATAATGCTCCCATGACCTGGCAAGTATTTTAGGATACCTTTTTAGATAAGTTTTTCCCCCTAGAGATGAGAGAATCTAAGGTAGAAGAATTTATGAACCTAAGGGAAGGCTTCCTAACAATGAAAGACTATTGTCTTAAGTTTAACCAATTAGCTAAGTATGCTCCCAACTTGATAGCTGACCCTAGAGCGAGTATAAGTAAGTTGCTAACTGGGGTATCAAGTGATGTGTTGAAAGAGTGTAGAGTTGCCATGCTCAATAAGGATATAGATCTTTCTAGTCTAATGATTCATGCACAACAAATTGAGGCATACAGAATGAAAGAAAGAGACAGAAAGAGTAAGAGAGCCAAAATAAGTAGTCATAGTTTCTCCCAAGAAGGGTCACGGAGTGGTAACCGTTCTCGCCATAGTCAGAAGTTTTCAGTCCCAACTCCATCCTCAGCTAGTGCACCATACTCCAAGATCTAGAGTACTGAGAGTAGGAGTCTTACCTACCCGCTGTATGAAGAATGTGGTAAAAATCATAAGGGTGTATGTAGAGCCGATAGTGATGTGTGCTTTGGATGCAGCGAGACCGGTCACAAAGTTTGAGACTATCCTAAGCTAGGTCCCCGAAGTCAGCATAGTCGTCCATTAACTTATAACAGACTATATGCACTTCACGCTCTCCTTGATCGGGAAAGATCCCCTTAAATAGACCCGGGTATATTATCAGCCCTTTTATCTTTATGATATGCATTGATAGATCCTTTGCTCCCATTTTGAGCTTATATGTTACCATGAGTCATGCATGAGTTTTAGATATTGACCGATCAATCATGACCCAGTCTGTAGGTGCCCCACGCACCGCTTAATATTTTAGTGAAGTGTGTTTAGAGGGACATAGAGTCCCAAGTGGGAGATACCCCATAGTATTATCATGTTGCATGCTATTAGATTCATCCCGATGCACGTTCAAATTTTCTTTATGAAGTTAGCATCAGTTGTCATTGTGTTGTCGATCATGCTTTTGGAAGTCAGTTCAGTTAGACATTCATGCATTAGATATGTACATTCAGTAGAAAAAGTTCATCTTGTCAGCGTGTGTTCTGTCAGTATTTCATGCATCAGATATGCATGCCCAGTGTGAGAACTCTATATGTCAGTCATTCCAGTTGCATAGTCCTGATCTGAGATATTTCTATTTCTTGAGTTAGTTCTATGGATCCGTCTTCTCAGTCTATCAAGCGACATTCAAGGACGAATGTTCTCAAGGGAGAGATAACATAATGCCCCACAAAATCCTCTTCCAGTCCGAGCCCTAGAGCGTATTTTGGTAAAGAGAAAATCCGAGTCAAAATGTTTCAGAAATATCCTCCCAAGTATGAAATACTTTGAATCGTGTGGGAATCAATTTAAGCATGAATTAAGATCACAGAGGTCCCCTAACTCATGGATGAGTTGAAAGTTTTCGTATCGTTCTAGTTTTAGTGCCCGTCAAAATTTAGGTCAACTTCAATCGACCTAACTCCTTGTATATATCGAATTATAGGACCTACCATATATCATATGAAAGATCTTTGAATTATCTTTCCAACAATACCAATTTTGTCCAAAACCGATATCAGAGCAAAGAGTTATGCTTATTTTACTCCAGCGTGTCAGCCTAGAAAATCCGTGATGACCTTTTGTGACGACTTGTCACAAGCCTGACGGCCCGTCACAAAATATCGCCACCTTAAGGCAGAAATTCACAAAATCCACCATTTTTGTGACGACAATTCGTGACGGCCTATCACGAGCCGGACGGCTTGTCACGAATATCGTCAACTATTTTTTTCAGCAATTTTAAAATGTTTTTGCAAGGGTATTTTGGTCAATTTCCACCTTTTGGGAGCCTCTACAAATATGAGAACCCACTTTTAAAACCCTAATTTTATCATTTTCTCTTTCAATTCTCTCAAGAATATCTATCTAGGGTTTCCTCAAGAACCCTACTCTTCCAAAAATTCATCCATAAATTCTTCAAGATATCTCTAAGAAACAAGCTCCTCATAGTGTGGGCTTCGAGAATCATTTATTATGAGTACAGATAGAGTCTCAAGCATTAGAATTTATCCAATTTCAAAGATTAAGGTATGTTGATGTTGATTCTTGGGTCCCTTTCATCCAAGAAGCTCAAGCACCCTTTTTAAAACTCAAAGATTTTTATGTTTATGCGTTGTTAATGATTTGTATGAGTTGAAATGGATGTTCAATGTGTTGTTGAGTTTTGATTTATGTTTGTCTACAAAATTTATGAGCTTTGACCCTAGTATGTGGAACTCATGCGATAGAACCTCTTGAAGTTGTTTTTCCATGTGATGTGTTCATGACTATTGCATGTAGAAATGATTGAATAAGCAAAGCATGTCCCCCATAGGTTTGATAAAGAGCTTACGAGAAGCATAAGGTCCATTATAGTATGTTGAATAGGAAACCCCAAATTGTGAGTTAGTTTAAGCATGCTTAGTGTTTGATAAAAATGCCCAAGTGAATGAATTATTCCATGGTAGTAGGAAACTCCCAAATAAGTATGAACCCGTGCATGCCTAGTGGTTGTTGAAAGACCCTAGTGAACAAGTGGAGATGTGATTGTTGAAATTCCCCAATTAAGTGCTCTTTGATATATGATAAGCTTTTAATACATGCCAAGTGGTTAGCAAGTAATTTATGACGTGATAGTATGAAGTTTCCCCGAGCCATGGGATACCCAAACACATGTCAAGACTGAAATAGGTATGAAATAGCTGAGGTAAAACCTTGTTGAATGGAGTACGATCTAGTAGCATATTTTCCCCTACGTTACTAGATGATTATGATTTTGAGATGCCTAAAGTGGCCCCTCGGTGACTATGAAAATGCTTTAATGATTATGATGATGCTTTAATAATTATGAGATGTTTTATTAATTGTGATGAGACATGAATGATTGTGATGATGAACGAATGAACGTGATGATGAATGAATGATTATGCTTTACTTTTATGTTATCGAGTCCTGGGGGTATTTATACTCGATAATAGAGCTGTTGTCTAGAGCCCATGTCAGTTTCTCAATAATTCCAGTCGAGCCATGATTCTCAGAACTTAGTGAATTATAGAACTCTGTATCCTCAGACAAGTACAGAACTTAAGAAAGCTAAGTTATCTTTGTAATATTTGTATCACTAGTAATCTAGCCTCAGTCCTGTAATCAGCTTAGTTCTAATAGTATTCAAGTGATTCAATTCTAATCTCAGAAGAAATTTAAGTAATCTACTCAAGCTCTGTATTGTCAGTCAGATGCCATGATTCGATATCTTTTCCATCAGATACGAAACTAAGTAATCTCTGCGTAACTCAGTCAGATCTTTTGAGAAACGTAATCAGTATCAAATTCATCTTTGTCTAGTACAGTCTAATAATAAACCCAGAGTCTTTTAGTTGGGAGTAGGGTTCAGCACCGAGCGAACCCAAGGATGAGAACTACCTGCTAGTAGAGGTTGTGATTCTTAGAAGCAATCATTGTATTCCAGAACTATGTAGCCAGCACAGAAAAAGGAGTCACCTGTCAAGCAAGCTTGACACCCTATTGATGGTCACCGCCAGAGAGACTGACCTTAGAGAAAAGATAATATCTTTACCCGTGGCACGGTATTAGCACCCTCCCAACCGGGGGTTAAGGTTGGACCCCACCTGTGGTAGGTTGGAGCATATCAGTTAGATGACTACTTCTCACAATTTTAGTTTTAAATTCAGTCTCAGTTTCAGAATCATTCTTCAAAAATCAGGACTGTGTGGTACAGTCATTTATCTCAGTGAGGAACTCAGATAGTTCCATTGATTTATGGACCATCCCGTCAAATAGGCTTGGTCTTATATACAGTTATTTGATTTCATATTCGGAGATATGCCTCTAGATAAGCTTAATAGCTATCTTAGATTCTATTAAGTATTTATGTTTTCAGATTCGGACATGATTATACTTCTTATCACTGAGAATTGCTCTGGAATAATCTGTTAGAAAAGTTGATCTCTAATTTTGTCAGTCGAAAATAGTAAGCTTAGATTTCAGTCCTTAATGTAAGTACATCCAGATCCTTAGTTATCAGTATCAGATGAGTCATTGATTTAGTATCTCAGTTTTAGTAGTGAGTTCAGTCCGTAGTAAAGTGGTATTCGAGTTTCAGTATCTAGAGTTGCGATGATTGTATTTATGGTCTGTGCATTCATGTATGTGTCCTCATGCGGCATTTTCACGATTATTTAGTTTAGATGTTGTGCATGCATGAGCCCTTGCATTAGCCTACCTCATCTACATACTCGGTATATTCCTGTACTGATGCATTTGCGCTATGGTGTTTTATTTGACACCATAGGTTCAGAAGCACAGGATCCAGATTATCCCCTGCAGTTCGGTCCCAGTTAGAATCTTAGTTTACTATTATTGCTCCAGACTTTGTTTATTTTCAGTTGACGTAGTTAGTTGAGGACCTGTCCCATCAACTCTACAGTTCAGACAATTTAGAGGCTTTGCAGACGGCTGTATTAGTATTCAGTTTTCTGTATTATGAGTATTCTTAGATGTGTTGAACCTTATGGCTAGTTTCCACATTTATTTCAAATATTATGCAGTGTACAGGTACAGATATCAGTAAAGGGTTAGCTTATGGTCCTTCGGGGTCATAAGCACCGTGTGACATCTCAGGATAGGATCTCGGGGTTTTACACATACGTAATAATATTGGACTTTCTTAGATGATAAAAGATAGTAATGTCATAATTCCTAAACAAATTCAATCACCTTAGTTGTCTCATGTTCAGATGCTTCTGATTAAATATGTATTGAGGCTGCGATGATCGATGAAAACTTTACGGTGAATTTCATACAAGTAGTGTCTCCAAATCATCAAGGAAAAAACTATTGTTGTCAAGTTCAAGTCATGAGTAGGGGAGTGATTTTTATAGATCTTCAACTATCTTGAAGCATATGCAATAACTTTCTCTTTTTGTATCAAGCCTAATTCATGAAGCATCATAATACACCATGAAATTTTCACCTTTCACAAACAAAGACAAAATAAGAGTTGAGGTCAAAAGTATTGAGCTTTTGAAAGCTTGTTCACTCTCATAAAATCATTGAAACATAATATTCTTCTAAATCAACTTGGTCAAATGAGATATCATAGAAGAGAAACCCTCTATGAACCCCTTATAGCTTGCCAAACTAACAAAACTCTAAATCTTAGTAGGTGAAGTAGGATAAGCACAATATGAACGACCTTAATCTTGGTTAGATCTACCATAATATTATCTTTGGGCACCACGCGTCTCAAAAATGTCACAGAACTGAGCCAAAATTCACACTCAAAACTTGACATACAATCGTTCATCCATTAACTCCTGCAGCATTGTCCTCAAGTTTTGTAAGTGCTCCTCCTTGCTTACAAATAAATCAAGATATTATCGATGAATACAATAACATAATAATTTAGATATGGTTAAACATTTTGTTTATTAATTCAATATATGTCATTAGGGCATTAGTCAACCCAAAGGACAAAACAAGAAATTAATACAGACTGTTTCAAGTGCTAAGTTGTCTTAAGAATGCCCAAAGCCCTAATCTTAACAGGAACCAAAACCCTAAGCTTAACAGGAACCAAAGCCTTAATCTTTAACTGGTGATAGCCTGACTTCAAGTCAATCTTCGAAAATACCAAAGCATCCTAGAACTGATCAAACAAGTCATTAATGTCCAGAATAAGATATTGGTTCTTGATAGTGACCTTGATAAAATACTGATAGTCAATGCTCATCCCAATAGACCTATTCTTTTTTTTCACAAACAATACATGAGCACCCCAAGATAAACATTATGTGTAATGAACCCCTTACTCAATAAATTCTGCTACTAATCTTTCAACTCCTTTAATTTTTCTTGAGCCATCCTATTCGAGGGAGTATAGATAATTACGTGCTCTTCTCCATGTTATACCAAAATAAATATCTCAATCGAGCAGAACGTCGAGAAAGTCTGCTGAAAATACCTATATAAACTCTCTAACAACCGATATTAATTTCAAAAGAGACAAGTTACCACTGCAGTCATGAACAAAAACCAAATAAGAGAGAGAATCCTCGGCACCATTTGCAGCATTGAAGGTGCGACACCATTTTTGCATGTGCGGCGACACTAGATGCAACTGAACTAGCAAATTCTAAAGTGGCCCAACTTTCAGAATAAACCATCGAAACTTGTTCAAAATTTTCAGAACACAAATCAATAGTGCAAATCAATTTTGAAACACAATTCAGATCTGGTTGAATCATCAAATAAACATTTGGAGTTATCTTAAAGATTCAAAACAACATCGAAAGTCTCACGAATTGTGTCAAACCTTCAATTAGGCCATAAATTATCCTACGGACCTAGTGAAATTATCAATACTCGAATTCGACCTCTTTAACCACGAATGTTAACTTTCGTCAAACTTCCTAACTACAAACTTTCAAAATTAAAAAACTTCAGCAAAATGCATTAGATCACTTTGGGAAGCGTAACCACGAATGTTGACTTTCGTCAAACTTCCTAATTACAAACTTTCAAAATTGATAAACTTCAGCAAAATGCATTAGATCACTTTGGGAAGCGTACCACCCATCCCCACAAGTTACATTCATCTTTGCAAATATGGAGAGGGTTAAACAAAGAAAAAGAAATGAAAATCACAAACGGTATTGAGGATCGTTTCAGTAGGTTAACTGCACAAACAACCTAGCTTTCTTGTCCTTAAACTTAATATTGATGGTGCTTAACGCCAATTGAAAAAAAAAAAAAAAAAAAAGACTCGCGGTTTATAATTCTAAATCGCCCTTGAAGAATAATTGCGAAAATATACTGATTTTAGAATCAGTCTCCAATTAAAAAAAACTTCTATAAGAGGGGTATATTTGATCAAATTAGTAACGTAACTTATCTATCTTGTTAATATGGTTCAATATTATTCATGAAGGACGTGATTATGGCTTTCAAAAACTAACGTTGGCCCTATTAGTTAAATTTATGTGGCACAATTTTTTTAAATTTATCTTAAAAATAATTTAATATTTTTAATTTAGAAATAATTGAACTTAAATTTTTTTCATTTTGCTCTTATTAAGATGAATTTGAACTTAAATTTTTTTCACTTTGCTCTTATTAAGATGAATTTATATCTGTCCATGGCTTGATTTGAGCCATAAAATTGGAAATTGTCTGTTCTTTCTTAAACTCCAAATATCGCTATGTAAATTAAAATGAACGAAATATGTACAAAAAATTTACTGAACTACATAAAGAGAAGCCAGAAATTACACAAAGTTGACTAAGAACAACTACCTCACAAGGGTGCTTTTTATTTTTCTCTAGAACTGATATGTATTAATCAAACAGTAACCATTCGTCCCACCACAAGTAAAGTGGTCCTCTTTATTGCATGCTTGGTTAATGTCTATTGATTTTTTATATGATATTGACCCATATCATATTCTTGGCCCCTTGTAAAACAAAATATGGATAAAAATCAAATGGACATGGACATATACTATGACAGAGTGATATAGGTTCAAAGGTGACCAATTGGATAATTAGTAAAATTTCTGATTCCGCTGCTACTCATATATGGACCCCTTCTATTCCTACAATTATACTCATTGTAGTAAGTTGACAGCATGTATAATTCAGACTTGCACTCACCTTTCTAATACTAGTAAAAAGAATTGTCAATAAGAGGATTTTTTGACGATGCAAGTGGTTAGTGTACTTTTGCTGGTACTTAGGGGTGATGGGACTTAAGCTACTACAATTGTTAATTCCTTTCTTAATGTCTCTGTTACATATTTTGTTTTTAAAAAAAAAAACCTACGTAGCTAGCTAATTTATCGAGCTTAATTCCTTAAATTCAATTACTTCTGCTTTTGAGATTCTCTTTTCAAGGTATTTCTAGTTTCTAGCTTAAAGACGTGCGATGTCTAATGTTTGGCACTTCAAGATACTCCTATAGCTACTTTTTCTATGCTAAATTAGTTGTTATAACATGCACAACAAAAGTAATTCTCATGGATCAATCTAACTCACATTATCGCTAGATAGCATAAATTAAAACGAATTAAAAGGCTATATATTTGGAGAATTTATTTGATTAATTTATTATTTGATTAATTTATTAATTATGACTGACTTATTTGATAAAACTAAATGTAGATATTCCCCAAAATATTATTTAGATGAATAAAGTATAAAAATTACCAAAATATAAAGAATTAAAGCAAATAATATCTAAAAAACGTAAAGAATTAAAAATAAGGATAGAAAGATTGCAATATAACATAATTTTCGGAGTTAGTAAAAACTCAATAAATGAACAAAAAAAGAGATATCAAATTGAGAATCGACAATAGATAGTCTAGAATATACATACCAATCGACAATAGATAGTCTAGAATATACATACCAACATGATCTATTAGGTGAATTTATAATAGATGAAAAAATATATGAAAACCATGAAGGATTAAAAAAATAAAAATAGTATTTTCTAATCTAGGAAGAAGGTATAAGAAAATAGGTAAACATTTATATTTAATGTTAGAAAAAGAAGAATTAAAATTAGAAGATAAATTGACAGCTATGGTAAGAATAGAAAAAAAATGAAGAAATAGATAGAAAAAAAAAAGAAAATAGAAAAAATAAACAACAAACTATAGAAAAAATACGAAAAATAGAAGAAACTAAAAATAGTAGGATTGCTGAATTAGAAAAAGAACTACAAATGCTACAAGATTTGTATGAAAAAAGACAGAAAGAAAAAGAAGAAAAGAAGAAAAAGATAAAGAACAAAAATTATTAAATAAAATAAATCAATTTAAAGAAAACTTAGAAATAAGCAATAAAGAAATAGAAACTAGGGAATTAGAAATAAATACAATAGATGTTGAAGAAACAGATAATTATGATTCGGAAGATAGTGAAACATATACAGAAACCTTAACAAATACAAAAAATTTAGAAATCAATGAAAAACAAGAATTAATTAATGAAGAAAACTTAGAAAATAGAAACACAGAAATAAATACTCTTGATAAAAAAAAAGAAATTATAATACCTAGAACATCAGAAATAAGAAAACCTACATACTATAAGAATAAATTTAAAAGATATAATCTAAAAGATGAATATGACAAATGGACACCAAAACAAATTGTTAATAAAAATTATAACTTTTTAGACTTAGATTGTGTAATAGATACAGAAAAAATAATACAATTATGGATAGGATATATGACAAAATAATTATTAGATAATAATATAAACGTAACAGATGCACCAAAATATATAGAAAGAACACTAATAGGAACAGTGAAATTATGGTTTTCAAATCTAACTGAAAATAGTAAAAGGGTATTAAGAACTGACAAACCTACAGAAGAAACATCATCAACAACTACAACTAAATTAACACCTATAGAATTATTAAAAAAAATATGAAATAGCTATAAAAGACGAATTTAGCAGCATGACAACAACAAAAAGAAGAACAAAATGAAGAGAAAGATACAAATAGGAATTTAGTGTTAAAATTAGTAATATGTAATATGTGTTACATAGATGGGTATACTTGCGCATGTAAAGAATATTATTATAAAGGAACATATAATACAGAAGAAAGTAAAGAAACAAGAAAATTATATTTTAATAAATTATCTGAATCATTTAGTTCAAAAATAATAAAAAGTTGATATGAAGAAAAAATAGTAGATACTTTAGGAGCAAGAATAAAATTTTTACAACAATGGTATAGAAATTTATGTGAAAAATATAGAGAAGAAATAAAAATGAAAAAAACATTAATAAGGAATTTAGCATATTGCAAAGATAAAATAGCACCTCAATTTGGATACGAAGAAAGATATTATAAGAAAAGAAAAAGACATAAGAAATACAAAAAATCAAAATATAAATATAAGAAACCAAGAAAAAAGATATTATGTAAAAAATTATAAACATAAAAGACCATATAGGAAAAAGAAATCTATAAAGGAATGTACTTGTTATAATTGCATAAAATTAGGACATTTAGCTAGAGATTGTAAATTACCTAAAAACTCAAAAAATAAACAAATATCAGAAATAGAAATAGAAAATACAGAATATATGCAAATAGATTATATAGATTACGAATTAGAAAGTGAAGATAGTATATATGAAATTTCAGAGAATGAAACAGATAATGAAATAGATAGTGAATTAGATGAATTAAATGACTGAAGAAGATATAAAAATAATAACAAAGGAAGAATATTTAAGTGAATAAGGAACAGATCAAAAAACAATATTTGATAGTCACATATTTGATGAAATAAAAGGAAAAGAATTAGATTTAAATGTAGAAAAAATATTTAAAATACCAACAATAAAAAATATATTTAGTAAAAGGAAAGAAGAATACTACGTAGTAAGCCAAAAAGAACATGTAATAGACTGTAGATATGCAAAAGGTAAAGCTAATAGACCACTAGTAACAAAAAGGATAATTAATAAAGAAATAAGGATATAAAAATTAGAGACCCAATAAAATACGTACACCTAGGAGGTACAGAGATATTAATAAAAGCATGTTTCAGAGAAAGAATAGATACACCAATAGAATTATACCTAGCAGATGATAGAATTATAAAACCTATCGAAAAAAGTATAATAACTGCCATAAAAGAAAATTTAATATACCAAAAGTTTAAATTTATAATAAGTGCAAATTATTCAGTAGCAATAACATATAAAAATATAAATAAATCATTAGTATTATATTGGAAAATATCAGGAATAGAACTAACCCCAGGAAGTAAAATATTTACAGCAAGATGTAAAATTCTATATGTATTAACAACAAAACATAAAATAACAGGAAAAAATAAAATTAACAAAATACAAATAGAAAGTCCTTTCGAACAATTTGTAAAAACAATTGATAATAATGATTATAGTTATAGAGATATAGACATAGAAGAAAATTTAAAAATAATAAATAATAGAATAAGCACAACAAAAAGAATAGCTTATGAAAAACCAGAATCATCAAATTCATCAAAAAGAACAAGTTATGAAACAAGTTCAACAACTAATTTAAACTAATATTACATAAAAGGAACAATAAATGAAAAAGAATATTTAATACTCTTAAATACAGGACAAGAAGAAAATTATATAGCATGATATCTAATAAAAAATGAGGAAATAAAATCTGACAATAATATATGCCCAGATCTACCAAAAAGCTTAATAAACACTAAAAATATAGCAGAAAAAAATAACAATAGGAGTTAGAAAAATAAAAATAGAATTTGAAATAAAGGAAGAAATGTAAAAAAGCAGACATAATATTAGGAATAAAATGGCTAGAACAAGTAAAACCATATAATATAGAGCATACAAAATTATCTATAACATATAATAGAGAGAAATTATTCTTAAGAAGAGCTTTAACGTGATATGAAAATATATGTATTAATGAAGATAGTAGTAGAAGGGTATTACAGTAGCTATTATATGCCTATGATAGATACAGGAGCAGAAGCTAATTTATGTAGATATAATTATTTACCAAAAAGTAAATGGGATAAATTAAAGACACCAATAATAGTTAAAGGATTTAATAACGAAGGAAGCTTAATTACTTATAAAGCTAAGAATGTAAAAACACAAGTATGGGATAAAGTATTAACAATAGAATAAATCTATAATTATGAGCTAACATCAAAAGATATACTTTTAGGAATGTCGTTTTTAGATAAATTATACCCACATATAATAACTAGAACGGATTGGTTGTTTACAACACCATGTAAATAGAAAGGAAGAGCAAAAAGAGTTACTAATAAAATAAGAAAAAAAATTGATTAGATAGAAGGAAGTGAAAAAATTATTAAAAAATTAGAAAATATTAAAAATACTAAAGATACAATAGAATTGGTCATATTTTCAATAAATAAAAAGGAAATAACTATATTTTCAATAAGTAAGATAGAAATAATTAAGAAAAATTAGAACAATTATATAGTGAAGGTCCATTAAAAGGATGGAAAAAATATAAAACCACTATAAAAATTGAGTTAATAGATAAAAATAGCATAATAACTCAAAAACCATTAATATATAATTTTGACGATTTAAAAGAATTTAAAATGCACATAGAAGAGTTATTAGACAAATAATACATACAAAAAAATAATAGTAAACATAATAGCCCAGCATTTATAGTAAATAAACATAGTGAACAAAAAAGAGGAAAAAGTAGAATGATTATTGATTATAGAAATTTAAATGTAAAAACTATGACATATAATTACCCAATACCAAATAAGATATTAAAAATAAGACAAATATAAGGATATAACTACTTTAGTAAATTTGATTATCAATCAAGATTTTACCATTTAAAGTTAGAAGAAGAATCTAAGGAATTAACCGCATTTACGATACCACAAGGATTTTATGAATGGAATGCACTACCATTTGGATATAAAAATGCACCAAATAGATAACAAAATTTTATGTATGGTTATTTTAAAAAATTACCTAATTGTATAGTATACATAGATGATATATTATTATATACAAAAACAAAAGAAGAACATTTAAAGTTATTAGAACAATTTACAGATATAATAGAAAATTCGGGAATAAGTTTAAGTGAGAAGAAAGCTGAAATTATGAAAAATCAAATAGAATTTTTAAGAATACAAATAGATAAAAGTGGAGTAAAAATGCAACAACATATAGTACAAAAAATAATGAATTCAAAAGAAGAATTAGATACAAAAAAGAAATTACAATCATTTTTAAGATTAGTACACTAAGTAAGAGAATATATACCCAAATTAGTAGAAAATCTGAAGTCCTTACAGAAAAAATTTAAAAAAGATGTAGAATATAATTATAACGAAGAAGATAAAAAACAAGTTCAAAAAATAAAAATACTTTGTAAAGAATTACCAAAATTACAATTTCCAGATGAAAATAGAAAATTTATATATATAGTAGAAGCAAATGCTAGTGAATGTAGTTATGGAGGAGTACTTAAATATAGATATGAAGAAGAAAAATTAGAACACCATTATAGATACTACTCAGGTACGTTTAATGAAACAGAAATAAAATGGGAAATAAATAGAAAAGAATTATGCTCATTATATAAATGTTTATTAGCATTTGAGCCATATATTGTATATAACAAGTTTATTGTACGAACAGATAATACACAGGTACGTTGGTGGCTAACAAAGAAAATACAAAATTCAGTTACAACAAAAGAGATTCGGAGACTAGTCTTGAATATATTAAATTTCACATTTATAATTAAAGTAATTAGTACTAACAAAAATGTTATTGCAGATTACATATCAAGACAAAGCTACACAGACTGATATAATAGAAGAGGATACTCTAGAAAAAATATTCAACACCCTAACTACGTTTTCAATGAAAGTGGACAGTATGGGTAATGAAATAAAAAAGCTAAAGACTAATGAAGTTAAACTGAAGTCTATAGCTACAAATCAGCTAACTCAGCAGTGTGCAGAGCTATATCGATCGGAAGACATTAAAATTTCAGAGCTAGAAGAAGACGTTGGGACACTCCATAAAACCCATAACATTTATCAATCTACTTCTGCAGGTACAAGCAAAGGAGTTAGGAAAAACACAAATATGAACCTAAACATACACCAAAAGATCCTATGTTCATACTCCCACAAATTACCACATACCGAGCAAGATATGAAGCAATAATGGAGATACAGAGCAATAAAAAAAAGATGGAGCAATAATAAAAAGAAGACAAGTTAATGCTAGGAAGTGACATAAAGAAGACAAGTTAATGCTAGAAAATGACATATGGAAGATTAGATATCTTTCTTAATTCATTTATATAAATTATTAGTTACTTTTTGACTTTTTGGCAAAATGTCATTACTAAGTTTTGTCCTTTTGTAGAAATAATTTAGGACCTTTGTAAAGTTTTTCTACTTTTATAGATAGGTGTAAAGACTTTTGTAAAATAGGTAGGTAATAGATTAGGACAAATGCAAAAGTGTAAAACGTTTATAGGTTTTTTAAAAAATATAAATAGAAGAGCATTTACTCAGAGGAAGGCAAACCTTCATACGATTGAAGCAAAAAAACTCTCTCTTGTCTACAACAAATAATTTGATTATTTAAAAAATAGGTATATTTCAATGGAAAAATCTATGGAGGAACAAAACTTAGAATTATCAAAACTACCAGAACAGGTATATTCATTTACTATTATGAATAGCTAAATTCATAAATTCCCAACAATCATGATATGATAAAATAAGTTCATGTTAGTTGATTTATAGTAGAATTATTCGAAAAATAGCATGTTAAGAAGTTTATTAGCAAAGTGGAAAAGGAAAAAAATCCCTAAGAACTATGTCATCCTAAAGGTGAAATCGGTGAGGCAAGAAAGCCGTGATAGGGGAGTAACCAGAGTAGAGCCGCTGTTTAAGGGAAAAGTATCCAGATTACCATGCTAATAGTGACCGAAGAATATGTTATTTAAAAATAATCTAGTATAGCAATCTAAAGTGATCATATTTTATTATGTGCATGATTGAAGGGAATATTTTAAAAATAACAATTTTATGAAAAATGGATAATTATTTATATGACGACATGACAAATAAATTTAAAATACTCGTTTTATATGTACTTAAGGATATAAAAATAGTAGATATAAGAAAAATCATATTGGAAAAAATATTTGATAGATATTTTATGACTAGAATTAATTATATACCACACCTACCGAACTACTCTTATAAATACTTACATACCAAATCCACACACTAACTATGATAAATTATGTATATTTAGAATTTTGGAAAATAGATATAAAATATATACAATTTCTTAGTGAAAATATAGAAGAATTAATGAGATTAAAACAAACAACTAAAAAATATTATAATAAAGTATTTAACCAATTTTAAATGATAGATACTCTGGAAATCTTAATCTTATATATACTTAAAGATATAGAAATTATAGATATTAAGATAATAATATTAGAAAAAGTATTAGACTATGAAATTGAAATTATAAATTGGATAGAACAGTTATACCTGGATAATTACCCAGATGGATATTATTCAGATTAAGAAATGTTAGAATATATTAGAAAAACTAGAGAAAACCAATATAATCTAAATGAAGAAATTAATTATAGAAATCGAATTAGAAAAATAATGGAGAATCTAAAAAAAATTAATATGGATAGAAGAAACCCTAGAAAATTTAGAAAAAAGTACATGTGATAGTTTATATAATTTAAAAAACTCGCTACGAGAAGAACAACACAAGATAATAAATAGTATTGAAAATCTAGAATTAGATATACATTACAGTACAATTACGATAAATTATTATACAGAAATTTATAACTCTGCAATTATACAGGATAAAATGATAGACTATGAATATTTAAAATATTGGAGAAAAAATATTGAAGAAATAATATTATTAGAAAAACTTATGAAAGATAATCTAATTGGATATTTTGAAACAAAAGATATAGAATATTTAGAATACCTTCAAAATAATATAGAAGAATTAGAAAAACTAAAGAAAAAAAAAATAAAGAATACTATAGTAAATTATTTAACCAATTACCATATAATCACCCCCCAAGATATGAATATCGATAAAACTAACATAAATAAACTCAAAATAAAAATATTTAGAGAAGTTTAGAAATATCCACACACAAATAAAAATAAATCCATTCTACTTATAATAGATCTATTTTACCAGACAAGTTATCCGCACCCCTACAATTAATAGATCTATTTTACCACACAAGTTATTCGTAAAGGTTTCAAAAATTTCGTTTAAAGCCTTGGATTAAAGGTGTGCGTTTTCTACTGCTTCTTGATTAACTTTTAAAATCAAAACTTGTGTGATCAAGTAATTGAATTTTCTGAAAAAGGATGATTCTTTCTATTGAAAACCAGTTCGTTTTATCCCAATTTCTATTGAAGAAAAGGGAGAGGAAGTGGTGGGCGTTTTCCAACTATTGAAAGCAGCATAAAGGATAAAATATTTTTATCTTTTAATACAAACGTTTATGTCCTTTAGTCATCAAAAAACATTTTTGCATTAAATAGGAATATTTAATTGAATAAGGCCTATTTTAAAAACAATGTGTTATACTTCTTCCAATACTTCTTTACTTTTCAAATTTTAATTAATTATTCACGCATAATAGGAATCATAGATTTATTAACTAAGATTTTCAAT
Organism: Capsicum annuum; assembly: GCF_002878395.1. Classification (NCBI taxonomy): domain Eukaryota; kingdom Viridiplantae; phylum Streptophyta; class Magnoliopsida; order Solanales; family Solanaceae; genus Capsicum; species Capsicum annuum. The sequence goes on along the minus strand of NC_061115.1, from coordinate 153,586,771 downwards.
TATTATATCAATTCGTAAATGAATGAATTATCATATAATAATAAATTATTTCACTAAAAATTCATAATTGCACTCCTCACTATAATTTCAAAATATACCATTAAATCTTATTTAACTCCCCATGTTAAAATTATCGACACCAACCAATTAAATTAAATCTTTTAAAAATTTAATTTATTGACTAACTTAATTCTTTATTGTTATGCTCAATTAATTTCACGTGACAGATATTAAATCCACATACAGGGTTTTCACATGAAAACTTATAAGCAACCATAAAAGGTGTCTTCTATCTCAAATTCGGAACAAGGTTCTATCAACTAATTATTATTTCAGTAATGTGATTTGTCATTATCCAATCTATTACAAATATATTGACTCATAATAGAATCTTATCTTTTAATAGATTAAAATAATAAATCAAACCACGTTATCAATATTAAGAGTATAAGTCCATGTAATAGAATAGAGAAGTTGTTTATTAATATTCAGAACATAAACAAACATCTCTACTTGGTCTGCTCAGTACATACAAAACGTATGAGTGCAAGAAGTTGGAATATTACTAATCCTATAATAAAGATCAAATTATATTTAATCTTGTGCTACAAATATGTTTGTCCTACTTCATCTTTGATTGTGCCATAATTTATAACTCATAAGAACAAAAAATTTTAATCTTTCATGCATGAGTTAAATTACTCCACACACAAAATCGTCTACTATATAAGTAAAGGACACACATGTTAACATAATGATCTTATTTTAAAAACTTTATTAAATAGACTAAATCAAGTCTTTACATTAAAAGAAAACATAGTACTAAAGCCTAAATCACATGGTTAATAGTATATTCTATCAATCTCCCACTTAAACTTATAACCATGCATTCACAACTCTAACACCGGTTTCTTCCACATGTTTATCAAAAGCCTTCTATGTCAGCTCTTTGTAAATGGGTCCGCCAGATTATTATTCTACTCAATCTTCAATACTTTCTCATCACCCCTTTGAGTTATATCACGAATCAAGTGATATTTTCTCTCAAAATGCTTACTTCTTTTATAGTTTTGTGGTTATTTCAAATTTGCAACCATGCCACTATTGTCATAATAAAGTGTGAGTGATGTTTGAACAGAAGAAACCACAAAAAGCTCTTTCAGAAAGTTTCAAAGCCAAACAACCTTTTTAGCCGCCTTAGTGGTAGCTACAAATTTGGCCTCTATAGTGGAATCAACAGCACATGATTACTTAATGCTCCTCAAAACTATGGTTTCACCTTCTAAGTAAACATATATTCCGAGGTAGATTTATTAGAATCTCTATCTGACTAGAAGTCTGAATTTGTATGTCTAATAGATACAAGATCGCTAGAGTGAAAAATAAGCATGTAATCTCTAGTCTTTTTAGGCACTTGATTATATGCTTAACTAGAGTACAATGTTCTTGCCCAGGATTAGACTAAAATATACCAACCATGTCTACAACAAAGCAAATATCAGTTATAGTGCATAACATAGCATACATAAGATTCCTTACAGTAGAAGCAGAAGAGATTGCCTTTATTCTCTCTATCTCATCAATTATTTTGAGTGATTGATCCTTTGATAGAGTAATTTCATTCCTAAAAGAATGAAATTTCTTTATGTAAATTTTTACATCAAACCTTTCAAGAATAGTATCAATATAAAGTGTTCGAGATAAACCTAATATTCTTTGCTTGTGATCTTGCATGAGCTTGATCCCAAGGATATGAGTCATTTTTCCTAAGTCTTTCATATCAAAATGTGAAGAAACCACTCCTTAACAAAATTCAACATGCTCACATTATATCCTATGAGCAAGATGTCACCTACATACAAAATAAAAAATGTTACTTTGCCTTCATCTCACTTCTTATAGATACATGCCTCATTTTCACATTGATCAAAACCAAATGCCGTAATCAAACTGTCAAAACAAGTATTTCACATCCTAGATGCTTGTTGTAATCCATAAATAAATTTCTTAAGTTTACAAGCCGTCTTAACATCCATTTTTCAAATCTCATAATCATAATGAGAAGTAATGGATAAGAGAATCCTAATAGATTTATGTATAACTACCGGCAAAAAGATTTACTCATAATCGATTACTTTTTTTTTTGAGTAAATCTTTTGGCAACAAGTCTATCCTTAAAATTTTGTACTTTTTCATCCACACCTCTTTTTTCTTAGATATCCATGTACATCTAATTGGTTTGACTTCTGTAGGTGGTGATTCTACAAGATTCCAGACTTGATTGGAGTACATAGGCTCCATCTCAAATTTCATAGCAACAATCCATATTTCAACATCTTTATCTTTTAAAGCTTCAACGTAATTAAGGAATTCTATATTAGGCTCCTCAGGAGTTCTATTTTATGATTCTCTTAAGAGAGCAAACCATAAATATTTTCTAATAGTTCTACTATAACGACTATTCACTTTAGGTTCTACTGCGTATGAAACTAAATTTTGAACACCCTAAACATATTTCTACTCAATGACAGGTTACTTGACACTACCCCGGCGTTTTCCTCTATAATTGTAGGTTGCTCGATATTACTCCCACTACTTTAAGGTAGCGAAATGTAAAGTATTTGCCTTTGTGCAACCTCTTATCTATTGACATTTCTCCCACTAAGTTGATGTAGTGGTAGTGTCAATAACAATTTCCAAAATTCATTCTTGTGCTTCATTATTAGTTATTGTATTGCTCAGTTCTTGTAAAATAAATTTACTTCTAGGAATATGATTCATTGAATAATCCTCTTTTAGAAACATGGCATTTATTGAAACAATTACCTTTTGTTCCTAGGACTATAAAATAAGCCCCCTTTTTATTTATTTTTTATATCCAATAAAAAATACACACATTTGTCTTAGATTTCATTTTGTCATTTTTTCTTTTAGCGCATGTGTTGGACAAATCCAAATCTGAATAGGATGTAGACTAAGCTTGCACTCACTTCATAATTTAGATAGTGTCAATTATATCGACTTTGAAGGACACATTTCAAAAGGAAAAGGCAAATTTAAATAACTTAACATTGATCTAACGATTTTCATAAGAGTTCTATTTCTTTGTTTTGTCACACCATATTGTTGTGGTGTTGTCGAAGCAGAATATTGAGATGTAATTCTTGATTTGATAAATAACTAATGCATTCTAAAAAAGGTTATCCACCACCATGATCAGATCATAATATTTTGATATGTTTATTATGTCATTTTTTTGTTTCTATCATAAATTTTTAAATTTTTCAAAGCATTCAAATTTACCGTACAACAATAAATATATTCATATTTCGTGTAGTCAATGTGAAAGTCATAAAATACTCAAAATCACTTCTTGCTTGTTTATTCATAGGATCAGACAAATCAAAATGAATTAATTCCAACTTATTAGCGGCTATATTTTCTTTGAAAAGAAAAGATCTCTTGATCATTTTTGCTTCTAAATAGGATTTACAAGTTGTAAGTGTCTCCACTTTGAATGAACTCAAAGGTAAGGTCCATCAGACACCAACCTTGAAATCCTATTTATATTAGTATGACCTAGAACATAAGTCATATAAGTACGTTGATGTCGCCCATAACTATACCTCCAATAATTAAAATGTGGTCGCTGCTGTCAAATATGTAACCCAACAAAGATTGGGGTCGAACCAATAAAAAATAGATCGAATATCTCTCACGAACTTTCTGAAGTAGTCAGAAAAATACAGAAAAGTGAATGGGGGATTTTGTGAGAACAGTATTAATAGTAACAAATCTTGATCGCTTTGGTTGAAATTAATACGAAAAGAATACTAGGAATGTGTTCCTCCTGACTTCCTAACTCTATAGACTTATTATGCTCCGTTGAACTATCCCAATACCTTGCATGCAAAATCTAATAAGATATGTATCACCAATTATCTTGTGTATGGCTTTGGTGAATTTCACTCTTTAACTTTTGAGTCTCAGAGTGTTGTCTTACTAATTATTATCGTGGATCCAAGATTAACTATTACATTTAGAGTGTCAAGTTAATTAGATGAGGGTTGGTAGCCTCAAATTATGGTTGTGATCTTCTTTTCCTAATCTCGACCTCTCTTTTGAAGTAAGTATTGACTATAGAGAGGTTCTCAATATCTACAATCGTTAAGAAAATAATCACACCGAAGATAATCACATACATGCAAGAATATTGATCAAGAACAACTTTACACTTTCTCTACTTCGTTATTCCATAAGGTTTCCCACAATTCTAGTTAGGTGTTTAGCTGCTCATGTTTGCAAAAACATCCATTGAATTCATAAAAGAAAGAATATGAATAATCTTACAATAATTGAAGAATAAAATCAAAATCTCAAATTAATAGTCAACCGTAAAAATCAAGAATAGAGAATTCCAGGATCAAAAGTCAAATCTTAGAATCAATGTAGTGTTGTGGATGTAAAGAGTGCATAAAATAATACAAAAACATCAATGGAGTACTTTTAGTTTCATAAAATAATCTAAAAAATCTAACCAAAAAAAAAAAAAATAAACCAAAAAAAAAAATAAGGTCGGCAGTGGTTACGCCTTAGGTAATAAGTCATCTGGACTGACGATGACTCGTTGTCAGCTCCATTTCCTGTCTTTTGTGCTCTTTGATGATGACTCATTATGTCTCTCTATGAGTTGTTGGATGGTACACTTAGTATCTTCGGTGAATTTTTAGTCTTTTAGATCTTTTCTCGAAGTGCTTAGAACGGTTATCATTATGAGTCATAGTCAGATCTTACGAATCGTCATCAGTTTCATCTCCTCTAGGCTCTAAGTTGTAAACTCTCAGGACATAACTTCATGTTTGCTTAGAACGATCCTCTATACTCATATTATAAGAGTAATGTTCTTTTCTTCTTGCTTTAAGAGTGCTTAGGTAGAGTTACCTAAGGTGGATATTGGTTAGATTTAATCAATATCAAGGTGTGTTCTTGACAGAGTTATCAAGATAAGCTTGTAGAAGAGTTATGAAAAGTAGGAGGAACCTAGAGTTAGGTTCATTGTAGTCTGTAATTAAGAGTATGATTATAGTGGTGTTATGGATGCTTGTGAGGGAAAGCCATGGTTTTCTCTCCCTTGATCAAGGAGGTTTTCCACGTTAAATCTTGTGTCCTTTAAGTTTCCTACACTGTTTTGTATTTCTGGTTCATTTATAGTTTTATTGCATGTGACTGATTTTTAGGGACCTCGTCCTTCACTGTGTAGGGCAACCCCCAGGGTTTCATCAGGGAAGATAACCTATGTTAACATATAAGCTCATATTATTTATTGTAATTAAATAATGAAAATAACGTATGAACCCTAGTACCATTGTTTTGCAAAAAATATTTTTTTTTCAGAATTTTTAATTTCTTAGAAAACACAAAAATGCTCAAAAACCAATCAAAATGACTCTAAATTTCCAAAAAAGAGCCTACATCACGGAAAAGCTATGTTTATTGCTCAATGAGTTATTTTCAATGAACCCACCAAATTTCAGGTCAATCATTGTTCGTCAAAAGTTGAAAAATTCCAAAATCGACCAAATTGATAATCATCAGCAAGACTACTTGGGAGGTTCAGCTGGGTTACTCGCGTCACTTGGCCTTACCACCATGCTACTTGTTAAGGCATGAAAATAACAGAGTTAGTTGGGCACATCCAAAATTCCTTACGATTTTTCCTCAATTTAGAAAAATAATTTAGGCATTAACTAGCAAGGAGTCAGTGAGGGTGGCATGACTTGTCCCGACAGATTTCCCTTGCCACCATACTTCTCATTAAAGCATGTGAGTAACAAATATAGTTGGAGAAAGTCATAACTCTTCACGTTTTCCCCTAAATTCATAAAAACAGTTTTCACAAAATTTAGTAAAAACGTGTAAAATTCATTTCAGTTTCTTGATGATCAACTCAGATTCTAGAAAATATTAACATCATCCATAATATAATTAACAGCCATCAACAACATGATTTATATAATAAGTATTGTTGACACCTAATTTTTGCCCTCCATTACTAAGTTTAATCCTGAATTTCTTTGATTTTAAATAAAATTATAACATTTATTTTGTCCAAATAAAAGACTTTTCAAAGTATTTATCTATGTAATTTTGTCATTTTAAGTGACGATCATATATTATTGTATTCAATTATAAGAAATTATATAATTTTGTTAATTAAATATTTATTTATGGAATATTAGATTTTAATCAAGGACTATCTTGAAAATAATTTAAATGATTAGAATCTTGATTTAAATATAATTTATTCTCAAAAATAATTGATTTGGATAAATATATTTTTGATTTTATTAAATCGAGAAGCTCAGGATTAAACGAGGTATTAATTCATATCGAATTTAAATCGAATTTAGTTAATTTATTTAATTTGATCATAATTGAAATCAAATTGGCCACAATGCAATGCAATTGACCAATTGATTTTCAATTTAGTCGAAAATTAAACAAAATTGACCAACTCTTAAACTAATTATGGTTATTTTTCAAATAACCCCAAGTATACCTAATCTACCCTTCTAAAATTCGAACCCGCGTTCAATTCAACAACAATTAAATAGCAGCCCAACAACCCCTTAACCGCCCCAGCCCATTCCAATTCAAATGACCCAGGCTCGTCTCCTTTCTTCTTCAAACAGAGCACCATCAACACCATAACAACGATAGCTTTGCATATAGAAATAAACAACGTCGACTTGACTAAACTGAACTCAAATAATGTCGACCCGACTTCAACCCAATCTCACCTCGATCCCCTTTACCCTTGTCGTTTCTCTTCTTTTAGTGCAAAAATCTTCCAGAAGAAGTAAGGTGGTAGCCCACAATGTTCCAAAAGTATATTCCAGAACAAATTCATTCCAAGCCATTGGAATTGTACCGTGAAGGTAGTTGGTGCCCAATTTCTATTGATTGGGGAAAGAAGACATTCCCCCAATATTCCTAAATCTCAAAATCCTTCAAAAATTTTCAAAATCAGTACAAAATTAGAGGGAAATTCAATTATCATCCAAAAGGTTGAAAAGATTTCACTTGGTAAATTCTGAAATTAACCCTTAATTTGCTTGTCCCACATCGGTTGAGACCTAAAAATTGAACCCTCAATTTCTCCTATAAAAGCTCATAGTGAGCTGAAAATCAGAAGTCTGTAAGTCTAGAAAAAATCTCTCAAGCAATAGAACTTAACCGGAGCTTTTGTGTCCTTGTTTTAAATGGCTTTTTCATTTAAATATACTCACTGACTAGTGTCTCGTTGTTTTCTTCTTGCTTTCTTTCTTTCATATTAATTGTCAAAAAGTTGAAATATGCCAAGGATGTATTTGTTTTCTTTTGTGAGTTATTTTTTCAACTAATATTGTTCCACTATTATGTGTTGGTTGTCCTTAAACTTTCTTGCTATCTAGATCTTTTTTACTTATTCTTTTTTATCATTATTTTAAATATTTTTAGTATCCACGCCTATCTTCCCTTCCAAAATGCCAATTGAATAGATATGAATTATTGTGGCCTTGCGCATAATCTGTTATTTGATATTGCTTCCAATTCCATGAATTTTTAGAATTCAAATGTAATTAATTGCACTTTTCCATGATTAAGTGAGGGATCGAACTAGTGTGCGAATAATGAATCTTTACATTGCGGATCCTTCTAATTTTGTTGTAGGTTAGATCATGACTACGTTTTTGTGACAAATTTTCCTTGGTTGTTTTGCTCGTTTTGTTTTCTATATTCTTTGTGAGTTCTTCGTAAAGATGCATACACTCCTAAGTTAAACAATGGATCTTGATGAACTAGTTTAGTCTTCCTATTGATTAGACTAACTGGTTAATGAGGAAATAACTCTAAACGGGTATCTTGCTCTAATGATTATAACACTTTGAACCGTAGTGAATTGATATTCGCTTTTGGTTTGCCATTTTGAAATAATGAGTTTAATTCAAGCAAATTTCATGTCATGCATGCTTTGTCATAAATTATTCAAGTGTTCAACAGTTAATTTGGACTGCCAACTTTGGATTGATATTAATTTAAGATTCCTTGGTTGGTATATATCTCTTTCCAAATGTGTGAATCATTTTACATCCTGTGTGTTGGTTGTAAATTTAGAATGCATATTAATTTTCTTCATATTTTCTGTAATGCCCTGAAACCTTGTCCCGAGACATCACATGGTACTCAAGGCTACGAGTAGTCTCAAGCTAACCCTATAAGCCTGCTACTAATTTTGTAACTCATATTAAAGTAATTTAATCATATAGAAATGCTAAAATAGGAGCAGGCACTGCTAACACTGCCCTAGATTTTAGAGCCTGGCGCTCTATATTTGTTACCCTCTCTGAACTTAGGAACAGGAGCACTGGCTATAGAGGGAGCTGAAACTGATGACTTAGGATGAAACTGTGAACGGTTTCCTCTTTCTGACTTAGGCTGAGCAAAGTTGAAACCTTCTGTCTTATCTCTTATTCTGTTTCTCTCTCTACTTAATCTTCTGCTCCTCTATCTTCTGAGCATGGGTCATAAGTCTAGCTAAAGTTATGTCATTGTTCAGCATGACAGATCTGCACTTATTAACCACACTGTCGTTCACCCCTAAAGCAAACTTACTCATCTGGATCTACTGTCTGCAACCATATGAGGGGCATACCTGGCTAATTGAGTAAACTTAAAAGAATACTCTTTCACAATCATGTTGCCCTACCTGAGGTTGATAAACTCAAGCACCTTGGCTTCTCTAAACTCTTGGGGAAAGAATCTGTTTAAGAATACAGTAACAAACTCCTCCCACTCTATAGAACCTGTATCATCTGATCTTTTGGACTTCTACTATTTGAACCAAGCATGAGCCACATCCTACAACTGGTATGCACTAGCTCAACACTCTCAACAGTAGTCACCCCCATGGCATCTGTCACTTTCTGAACTTGATCTAAGACTTATTGAGGGTCTTCATCTACCTTAGACCCGAGGAAGGTTGGAGGATTCATTCGGGTGAAGTCCCAAATCCTCACTGCAGCTAATTTGTCCACTGGTTGGCCTAAACAACTGTTGGCCATTCATTATGTGCAGCGACTGATTGAGCAAAAGTGGTAAATATGGTCCTGAATTCCGCATAAGAAATATGATCGCCCAAAGGTTCTTCGGGCTGAGGGGCTGACTGATTTCTTTTCTTAGGAGACATATTCTAAAATAAAGAGAAGGAGTGGATTAGACTGAGAGACTGACTTGCGATTATGCTCACTGGCACGACATGAATACTGAAAGAAGGGAAACTATTCCTAAAACATCTCATAGCCTCTTGCACATAAATGTGGTAGGCAATACACCTATGTACAAAACTCTACTAGATGTGGCTTTTAGACTTCCTAGGACTCTATTGAACCTTAGGCTCTGATACCAAGCTTCTAACAACCCAATTTGCTGAACCTGAATGCTACACGGTGCTCATGACCTCGATGGACCACAAGCTAACCCATGACTGATATATGTACCTGTATACTGTACAAGATAATATAATAATGCCGAAATATGCACTGAAAGGCCATAAGGTTCGATCATGAACATAACTAAATATCGTAACATCTGTGTGGGGTAATAGAATACCCAAAACAAAACTGAAGTCTAAAACATGATAGTCTGTATCTAGTCTATATCTAGTCTGAATGTCTAAAAGCCTCTACTGTCTGAAGAATCTGAATAACGAGTTGATGGTATATGTCCCCAACTAACTCCAACTAATAAGATAATCAATGAGATACTAGAAAATCATTATGTCCTCGAAGGATGAGGACTCACTTCTACTCTGACTGCTGAATCTGGAATCTACTGTTGATCTGGAACTTGTATCTATGAACCTGTGGTGTAAAATGAAAAGAAAGCACCATAGCGCAAAAGCGTCAGTACATATGTACTGAGTATACATGTGAGGTAGGCTATATGCAATAGTTCACATACATGAATAATTCTAACTGACTGTCTAAGATGAACGTGAGAATATATGCATAAATATGTAACTGCAACTAACAATGTGATTTTGTGATTTCTGAGTCTGTATACTGATAACATGACATAACAGATAATATGAATGACTGTATTTGAATATAAATGATAACATGGGTGACTGTGTCTGACAGTCTAGAATCTAATGGAACTATCTAAGTTTCGTACTGTATCTGAGTTGACTTTGTCTGACAGTCCTGAAATCTGAAGAACTATCTGAGTTCTATTACTGAGACTGATAGACTGTATCTGACAGTCCTGATTCTATTACATGAAATTGTGGGAAGTAGTATCTAACCGATATGCCCCAAAAGTGATACAATAGCTAAGCTGGGGTCCAATCTATGCCCTGATTGGAAGGGTGTCAATACCGTGCCACTGGTAAGGACAACATGTGAGTAACCCTCAGGTAACTCTAGCAAGAATGGTGGGAACCCTTACATAACAGGTTAAGCCACCTCATCTACCCTCATATAACAGGCTACGATGTCACAACCTATGCTAGCTATATAGTTATGGAATGCAAGGATTGCTTCTAAGAATCACACCCTCGTATAACAAGTGAGTCCCCATCCTTGGGTTCACTCGGTGCTAATTCTTACTCCCACCTGAATGGACACTGAACATGAGTTACTGAACTAAACTGAGTATGGACTAAGTTACTTAATTTCTGTGGCTGATGGAATACTACTGATATCTGACAACTGACCGATTCATGAGATCATAAAGATTTTACCTGAGTCATAATACTATTTGAAGTTTAAGAGTTCATAGCTTGACTAAGAGTATCGTGAAAACATGACATGGATCTACGTACACAACTAATATTTTGGGTACAAGTACCCCCCAGGACTCGATAGAAGGAAATTGACATAGCATGATTTACTTAAAGACTTGACTAACATCATAATACATACTACATTCATAGAAGCCTTTCATCAAACATGTAATAGGCATAAACTTGTACATACATGGGGATTTCATGATATCATGCTAGTTAGACAATTTCCTTCATCTAGGCATTTACTCAAACATATTGTAGGCATAGTACATGTAAAGCACATTATACAATAATGAAACAGCATGCTTCAATTCCAATTCCATCATACAAGGTTTTAGTCATGAGATTTCATAAATCTCTATCTATACTAATCAATCCACATGGAACTTATCATCAAATCATGGAATAGAAATCAATTCCTCATTTATCAATATGAAAGAGAACATACAAAGCATGAAAACATAAAGAAAATCCATAACTTATAGTTAAAAAGGATTCTTGGACTCATGGATGAAAGGAGTCCATGAGTGAACACTATGCATATCTTAGATCATGATTTTGTGAAGATTGATGGTGAAACCTTTTTGAAATTAGACCTTCTATGAAAACCCTAGCTTGAGTTCTTGAGAGTATTTGAGAAAAACATCAATATTTTGGATGAATAAGGGCTAAATCCGGTGTTTGGAAGCTTATATAGGAGGCGAATTGACCTTTTTAACCCTGAACACATAGTAAAATTTTTAGTAAAATTTCCCCAGTAAGACCCTTGGTGCGACGTGGCATTATCGCGCCGTGTCACTAGAAATTGACAATTGAGAAACTGCACGGTGGTGTGACGCGAAGCTATTACATTGCCACCTTATCTATGACCTGGAAGTTTAGTGCGACACGCCAGAATAGTGGAGCAATATTGGAACTTGACAATTGCCATTTAAGCTATCTCCACGATGCGCTGAAGGCTCAGGTCAAACACTGTCTCACTAAAAATGCTCTAACTCTTCGCTCGGGTGTCGGATTTGGGTGAATTATATATCGATGAAAAGATTATTCAATTTCTCACATGATAGGAAGTGAAAATTAAGGAAATACCTCATGTATAAGAATGAATTATTATTTCTAAGAAAGTTCAACATCCTTGAGATGATTTTCAAGCTAAGAAAAAGCATGGGTATTATAATATCTCCTCTTTGAGAACATTCATCCTCAAATGAGACTGACTGAGAGGGGAAAAAATGAGCTGAACATGAATAACTGGAACATGATTTCATAATGGACGTGACTGACAAGCTGAATATAACATACTAAACATGCATATCTGATGCATGCGTAACTGATTCATAAATGCATAATTGAAAGTTTTGAAGAACATAGTTTTCTCACAATGAGAATGCATGTATGATGTATAACTATATAACTGATCTGATACATGAATGCATGACTGAATATGCGGTGGTACTTGATACCAAGTTTATCATGGGAACATGAATATGAGACTGAATACTAAGTTAGTGATGTATACTAATCGTGAAACTGAGTAAGCTTAAGGAGAGCTGTTACCTTGAGATTTATCTAAGTTGGCGGGGAAGAGGTGAGGGTACTTGATACGCATATTTTCTTCTGCTTCCCAAGCAGCTCCCTCGATGGACTAATTTCGCCAAAGAACTTTAACTAGAAGGACTTTTTTGTTCCTCAATCTATGAGTATAATAGTCTAGGATTTCGACTGGAATCTCTTCATAAGAGAGGCTGTTCTGAACATCGATGCTCTGAATAGGTACTACGACTGGTGGGTCACCTATGCACTTCTTGAACAAAGAGACATAAAAGACTGAATGAACTGAGGCTAGATCTTAAGGCAATTCGAGCTCATAAGTTACCTTGCCAAATAGACTGAGAATCTTGAAGGGACCGACATATCGGGGACTGAGTTTTCCCTTCTTGCCGAATCTCTTCACTCCCTTCATAGGAGAGATCTTAAGGTAGACATAGTCACCAATCTTGAACTTGAGATCCTTTCTACGAATATTTGCATAAAACTTCTGTCGGCTCTGAGCATCCCAGAGTCTCTCTAATTAACTGAACTTTCTCTAAGGCATCAAATACTAAGTCAGGACCTATGACTGAGGCCTCACTAACTTTTAACCAAACGATTGGAGATCTACATCTCCTACTATAGAGAGCTTCGAATGGAGCCATCTGAATACTAGAATAATAGCTATTGTTGTATGCAAATTCAATCAAAGGAAAGTGGTCATCCCAACTACCCTTGAAATCAATTACACACGCCCTTAGCATATCTTCTAAATTATGAATGGTCCTTTCTACTTGACCATCTGTCTGAGGATGAAAGGTTGTACTGAGATGGACTTGGGTACCAAGACCCCTTTGGAATGCTTTCCAAAAATAAGATGTGAACTGAGTACCTCTGTCTAAGATTCAATGGAACACCGTGCAATCTGACCATCTCCTTGATGTAGAGCTTGGCATAATCCTCGGCTGAATAAGAGGTATGAACTGGAAGAAAAAAAGCTGATTAGGTCATTCTATCTATAATGACCCAGATTGAATCATGCTGACGACGAGTTTGAGGCAAACCCGTCATGAGTCCATGTTCACAACTTCCCACTTCCAAGTAGGAATACTGAACTCCTGCATAGGACTACTAGGCTTCTAATACTCTATCTTAGCTTGCTGACATGTAGAGCACTTAGCCACAAACTCTACAACATCACTTTTCATCCCACTCCACCAATAGATTTCTCGCAAATTGCGGTACATCTTAGTGGCCCCTAGATAAATAGAGTAGCGTGCACCATGCGCTTCTACAAGAATTCGCTGCCTTAAGTCATCTATGTCTGAAACACAGAGACGACCCTGACAATAAAGAACTCCATCTTCCCTTTGGGAGAAAGCCTCTATTTTCTGATTCTAAACTGACTCTTTTAGCTTGACAAGGCTAGGATCCTTATCTTGCTTTTCTTTCACCTCAGAAACTAAAGATGATTCTGAATTGCTTTGAATACATACACCGCCCTCTGAAGAGTCGACTAAGCGTACTCCTAGTCTGGCAAGCTGGTGGACTTCTTGGACTAACTTCTTCTTACTATTATAAACCTGAGAAATACTACCCATGGACTGTCTACTGAGAGTGTCGGCCACTATGTTGGCCTTGCCTGGATGATAGAGGACCTTCATGTCATAACCTTTCAAGAGCTCTAACCACCTTCTCTGACGAAGATTGAGATCTTTTTTAGAAAAGACATACCGAAGGATCTTATGATCTGTGAAGACGTCTACATGAAATCCATAGAGATAATGCCTCTAAATCTTTAAGGCAAAGACTACGGCTGCTAACTCAAGATCATGAGTAGGATAACTCTTTTCATGGGATTTAAGCTGTCTGGAGGCGTAGGATATGAACTTACTATGCTGCATGAGGACACAACCTAAACCCACTCTATATGCATCACAATAAACTACAAAACCATCTGAACTATCTGGAAGAGCTAGAATTGGAGTTGAGGTAAGTTGAGTCTTCAATTCCTGAAAATTCTTCTCGCATGAATTTGACCACTGAACTTGACCTTCTTCTGAGTCAATATGGACATAAGAGATGCAATAGAAGAAAATGCCTCAACAAATCATCTATAATAGCCAGCCAAACCCAAGAAACTCCTGATATCTGATGGAGAAACAGGGCGAGGACAGTTTCTTACTGCTTCGGTCTTTTGAGGATCTACTCTAATGCCACTACCGGAAATAATATGGCCAAGGAATGCTATATATTTTAACTAAAATTTGAACTTATTGAATTTGGCGAATAACTGATGATCTCTAAGAGTCTGAAGTACTATTCTGAGATGGTCTGCATGATCGCGCTCAGTGTAGGAATAGACCAGAATATCATCTATGAAGACTAAGATGAACATGTCCAAGTACTGCTTGAACCCGCGGTTCATCAAGTCCATGAAAGCGGCTGGGACGTTGGTAAGACCAAATAACATGACTAGAAATTCGAAGTGACCATACCACATATGGAAAGCTGTATTCGGGATGTCACATTCTTTAACTCTAAGCTGATGATAGCGGGATATGAGGTCTATCTTAAATAAATAACTGGCACCCGAAAGTTGGTCAAATAAGTCATCGATTCTGGGAAGAGGATACTTGTTCTTGATCGTGACTTTATTGAGTTGACGGTAATCTATAAATATTCTAAGTGAACCATCTTTCTTGCGCATGAATAAGACTGGTGTGCCCCACGGGGAAATGCTGGTTCTGATGAATCCCTTATCTAAGAGATCCTTCAACTGGTCTTTCAGTTCTTTAAGTTCTGTTGGTGCCATTCTATATGGAGGAATAGAGATAGGCTGAGTGTCTGAAAGAAGATCAATATTAAAGTCTATTTACCTTTTGGGAGGAATTCCTGGAAGATCTTCAGGAAAGACATCTGAATATTCACTTACAATTGGAAATAATTCAAGACTAGGAATCTCGGAACAGGAATATCTAATATGAACTAGATGATAAGCAATCCCTTACATATCATTTTCCTTGCCCGGAGGTAGGAATCAAGTTTACCCCTGAAAGCAGATACGTTACCCTTCCACTCTAGGACGGGTTTATTTGGGAACTGAAACTGAACTATTCTATTTCTACAGTCGACTGTGGAATAGCAGGAATGAAGCTAATCTATGCTGATAATGACATCAAAATCAGTCATCTCTAATTTGACTAAGTCTACTGAAGTGACTTTCTGAAATATCATAATCGGGCAGTTCCTGTATACCCGCCTGGCTATGATAGTTTTACCCACTAGGGTACAAACTGAAAAGGGCTCTGCTAGAATTTTGGGACTGATTCCAAAATCAACTGCTATATAAGGAGTAACGAAAGAAAAGAAAGCTCCTGGATCTAGCAAAGCGTAAACATGCACATAAAAGATCTGTAACGTACCAGTAGCACCTTGGCTTCTCTAAGCTCTTGAGGAAAGAATCTATCTAAGAATGCAGTGACAAACTCCTCCCACTCTATAGAACATGTATCATATGATCTTTCAGACTTTCATTGTTTGAACCAAGCATGAGCCACATCCTGCAACTGGTATGCAACTAGCTCAGCACTCTCAATAGTAGTCACCCCCATGGCATCTGTTATTTTCTGAACTTGATCTAAGAATTCCTGAGGGTTTTCATCTACCTTAGACCCGAGGAAGGTTGGAGGATTCATTCGGATGAAGTCTCGAATCCTCGCTGCAACTGAGTTGGCCACTGAGTTGTCCAGAACAACTGTTGGCCATTCATTATGAGCAGCGACTGGTTGAGAAAGAGTGGTAAATGTGATCCTGAGCTCCGCATGAGAAACATGATCGCCCAAAGGTTCTTCAGGCTGAGGGGCTGACTGATTTCTTCTCTTAGAAGGCATATTCTGAAATAAAGAGAAGGAGCGGATTAGACTGAGAGACTAACTTGTGATTATGCTCACTGGTACGACATGAATACTGAAAGAAGGGAAACTGTTCCAAAATATCTCATAGCCTCTTGCACATAAATTTGACGCGCAACAAACCCATGTACAAGACTCTACTGAATGTGGCTTTCAAACTTCCTAGGACTCTATTGAACCTTAGGCTCTGATACCAAGTTTGTAACGACCCGATTTGCTGAACCAAAATTCTACACGGTGTTTATGACCTCGAAGGACCACAACCTAACCCATAACTGATATCAATACCTGTATACTGTATGAGATAACATAATAATGCAGAAACATGCACTGAAAGGCCATAAGGTTCGATCATGAACATAACGGAATATCATAACATCTGTGTGGGGTAATAGAATACCCAAAACAAAACTAAAGTCTAAAACATGGTAGTCTGTATCTAGTCTGCATGTTTGAAGAATTTGAATAAGGAGTTGATGGGACATGTCCCTAACTAACTCTAACTAATAAGCTAATTAATGAGATACTAGAAAATTATTATGTCCTCGAAGGATGAGGACTCACTTCTACTCTGATTGCTGAATTTGGAATCTACTGCTGATCTGAAACTCGTGTCTCTGAACCTATAGTGTAACATAAAAAGAAATCACCATAGTGCAAATACGTCAGTACATATGTACTGAGTATACAATAAGGTAGGCTATATGAAATGGTTCATATGCATGAATAATGCTAACTGACTGTCTAACATAAACATGAGAATATATGCATAAATACGTAACTGTAACTGACAACGTGATTTTGTGATTTCAGAGTTTGTATATTGATAACATGACATAACTGATAACATAAATGACTGTATTATAATATAACTAATAACATGGGTGACTGTGTCTGACAGTCCTAAATCTGATAGAACTATCTGAGTTCCATACTATATCTGAGTTGACTATGTCTGATAGTCCTAAAATCTGAAGAACTATCTGAGTTCTATTACTGAGACTGATTGACTGTATCTGACAGTCCTGATTCTGTAACATGAAACTGTGGGAAGTAGTATCTAACTGGCATGCCCCAAAAGTGCTATAAAAGCTAAGCTGGGGTCCAATCTATGTCCTAATTAGAAGGGTGTCAATACTGCGCCTCTGGTAAGGACAACACGCGAGTAACCCTCATACAACAGGTAACTCTAGCGAGATCGGTGGGAACCCTTACATAACAGGTTAAGCCACCTCATCTACCCTCATATAAAAGGCTACGATGTCTCAACCTATGCTGGTTATATAGTTCTAGAACACAAGGATTGCTTCTAAGAATCACACCCTCGTATAACAGGTGAGTCCCCATCCTTGGGTTCACTCGGTGCTAATTCCTACTCCCATCTGAATGGACATTGAACATAAGTTACTGAACTGAGCTGAGCATGGACTGAGTTACTGAATTTTCGTGGCTAACAAAATACTACTGATATCTGACAACTGACTGAGTCATGAGATCATGAAGATTTTTCCTGAGTCATAAGACTATCTGAAGTCTAAGAGTTCATAGCTTGACTGAGAGTATCGTGAAAACATGACATGGATCTACGCACACAACTAATATTTTGGGTACAAGTACCCCCCAGGACTCGATAGAAGGAAATTGACATAGCATGATTTACTTAAAGACTTGACTAACATCATAATACATACTGCATTCATAGAAGCCTTTCATCAAACATGTAATAGGCATAAACTTGTACATACATGGGGATTTCATGATATCATGCTAGTTAGACAATTTCCTTCATCTAGGCATTTACTCAAACATATTGTAGGCATAGTACATGTAAAGCACATTATACAATAATGAAACAGCATGCTTCAATTCCAATTCCATCATACAAGGTTTTAGTCATGAGATTTCATAAATCTCTATCTATACTAATCAATCCACATGGAACTTATCATCAAATCATGGAATAGAAATCAATTCCTCATTTATCAATATGAAAGAGAACATACAAAGCATGAAAACATAAAGAAAATCCATAACTTATAGTTAAAAAGGATTCTTGGACTCATGGATGAAAGGAGTCCATGAGTGAACACTATGCATATCTTAGATCATGATTTTGTGAAGATTGATGGTGAAACCTTTTTGAAATTAGACCTTCTATGAAAACCCTAGCTTGAGTTCTTGAGAGTATTTGAGAAAAACATCAATATTTTGGATGAATAAGGGCTAAATCCCGTGTTTGGAAGCTTATATAGGGGGAAAATTGACCCTTTTGAACCCTGGACACATAATAAAATTTTCAGTAAAATTTTCTGAGTTGGGCCCTTGGCGTGACATGGCGTTATCACGTCGTGTCACTGGAAATTGATAATTGGAAAACTGCACAGTGGAGCGACACGGAGCTATTGCGTTGCCACCTTGTCTATCACCTGGAAGTTTGGCGCGACGTGCCAGTATTGTGGAGCAACACTGGAATTTGACAATTACCATTTGAGCTATCTCCGCAACTCAGGTCAAACACTGTCTTACTAAAAAGACTCTAACTCTTCACCCGAGTGTCGGATTTGGGCGAATTATATATTGATGGAAAGATTATTCAATTTCCCACGTGATAAGAAGTGAAAATTATGGAAATACCTCATGTATAAGAATAAATTCTTATTTCAAAGTAAGTTCTAACATCCTTGAGATGATTTTTGAGTTAAGAAAAAATGCGGGTATTACATATATGTACTACTTTAAATAAAATATACCACAATATATATACATTACAATATATATATATATATATATACTAATTTATAAAACATATACACTTATATACATTAAATATACACGTCTATAGAAGATATATACACATATATACGCACCATTCAATGTATATGTACTACTTTAAATAAAATATACTACAGTATATATACATTACAATATATATATATATATATATATATATATATATTTATATACTAATTTATAAAATATATACACATGTATACGTTAAATATACATGTTTATAGAAGATATATTCACATATATACGCTCTATTCAATGTATATCTACTACTTTAAATAACATATAATACAATATATATACATTACAATATACATACATATATATATATATATATAGTTATATACTAATTTATAAAACATATACACATGTATACGTTAAATATACACGTCTATAGAATATATATATATATATATATACTACAATATATATACAATTTATAAAACATATACACATATATACATCAAATATACACATTTATAGAAGATATATACACAAATATACAAAACATATTCTACTTAATATAATAAAATAATAATACTTGGTAGTAAATTAATAATATATTAGAAGTCAGTTTATAATTTAAACTAGAAATTTAATTTAAATCATTAAATAAAAAAAATGCAAAGTAAGGACTAAGGAGTGAATGAATGTTGAATTTTATTGATTGCGAAATGATCCAAAATTTACAATTTACATGAATGAAAAATCTACAAATTATGCATCATTTTTTTCAACTCATTCATGTTAATATTAACGGGAACTTGCATAGGATAGTCAAAGTCAACGGCGGTAAAACCATGCATTGGACTTGATTCTGCTGAGTTCTCCCGTGAAGACATAATTTCTTCAAGTTTCTGCTCGTCATTCGGCTCTAGCTCCATTCCTTGGTTTCTTCTTTCCGCTCTAATCCAATCTCTGAGGCAAACTAGAAAATTCATTGTATTGCTTCCCAATGAGTGTCGGTTGTCTCCAAGATACTGTCGTCTTTAACTAAAGGTGCTCTCTGATGCAACGATTGACATTGGAACATTTAAGATATCTCTAGTTAATCTTGAAAGCACATGATATTGTGTTTCATTACTCCTCCACCAATCCAACATGTTGATCCGTCGTCTTCGATCCTCTGGTGGCGAACGAAGATAATATTTCAGCTCTTCCCGATAAGTTGATGTGTAAGTTCTGTCATCAACACTGTTCCAATAAGGTAAATCAAAAAAGGAATTAGGAAAACCACTATGTCCCGGCCTTTTAGAAGATGATGGCTCCTCGGGAGGATGAGGAGCGACAGTTGGACTGATATTTGTAGGTACTACTAAATCAACTAAATCAGCATAGTGATTATATAATTTTTCTATGTATTCATTCGTATCACCCATAGTCGTCCACAAATCAGGTTGTACTTGTTCAGAATCATTGTTAGTATTTATTTCTAAGTTAGCATAAATAATAGTACTAAAGTGGCACATAGTATTATATTTCATGTACGGATTTAGCATAGTACCAACCAAGTAAATAGGGGGAATCAGAAATTTATTTTTTAAATTTAGTAAACATGGCACCAACAACTTTTTTATAATCTGCTTTATTTTTATATTTTTTGAGCAAACCAGAAATATCGGCTATATATGCAAAAATACTACAGACAGTAGGATAATAAGCACTGAAAAATTCAACCGTAGCTACATAAATTTTTTCTAAAAACTTAACAAGATCATTAATTACAACCGAATCAGAATCATGTAGCATGCAATCAGCAGAATCAGCAAATGAACCGCAATATTGGTTAAAAGCTAGTGTAATAGGAACTCTATATTTATAACAAGTTTTTAAAAAACATACGTAGAATCCATCTAATAGCAATTTCCTCAGGTATCAATATCGGTGCAAGTCCATTTTCTTGACATTTAACTTTAAATTCTCTAATTCTCGATCTACGATTATTTCCTTGAATAAAACCAACAACAAGGCGGATTTTTTCAATATAAAACTCAAAAAACTCAAGACCATCTTTTACAATTAAATTATATATATTACATGCACACTTGATATGAAAAATTTCAGGCAATGACGGAGATAGCTTAGATTTTTAACTTTTTTTATAGCAGTCTTATTGTTAGAAGCATTATCAAAAGCAATACATAAGATTTTATTTTCGATACCATAAAATTCGGCAACTTTAACAATAGAATCAACAATAAAATCTCTAGTATGTTTACGATCTTCATCATATAAAAAAGCAAGAATACGTTTTTGCATCACAAAATTACCATCCATCCAGTGACAAGTAACGGTTAAATAATCATTTTTATTTACAGCACGACCAAGATCAGAAGTTAGGGACAATCTACATTGAATATTTTTTAACAATATTGATAAATAAAAATAATATTGTGAATGAAGACTAAAAATATCAAACCGACAAGTACTTCTAGGAATACCATTAAACATATGATTATAAATTACTTGAATATAATGAATAAAGGCATCAGAAGAAGGAAAACTAAAAGGCAAACAACCCACAATTACTATTTTAGCTATTTCTTCCCGGTCCCTCAATTTATTCTTCTTCTTTGTTACCTGACTGGTTGTTGGGTCCATTCTAGTTTACGTTGGCCCACCAACATCCCATCACCTCGTGCAATATTTAACTCTCTTTTGTGAGCATCACCTATATGTCTCATTAACGTACCCGTACCCCCTTACTTGCCTCCGCTTTTATGATTATATATTTGTTGACAACTATTGTTGCACCTCAGTATCTGATATACATTCAAAAAATTACCATGCAATACTAGTTGTTTTACGATCTCTTGGGAACGGGGAGGACGGTAAGGGAGATTAACCGATTCAGATCTAACGTTAGCATTTCCCACTGCGGGTGTCTCACCAATATTTTCATCATCTTCGTCTAAATTAACCGCATCTACTTTATTTTCTTCTTTTATACCATAATTTTTCTGAGCTTCTACATAATCCATATCGTAAGCACCTACACCTATTTCTTCCTCAAAAGGTGTACCAAGCAGTACCGGAGGCGAAGACACACGGGTATATCTATTACTTGAAGTACCTCTACCACTAGTGATTCGCTTTTTACTACCACTGCCGCTTTTGGAAAAAAAAGATTTTAACGCCTTTAGTAGCGAGGTTTCTTAATTTATTCATAATATAAATTAAACTAAAAAAATTTAAAATATACAAATATAATAAAATTAAATATTCAACAATTAATATAATAAATAAAAATTAAACGTAAGAGATGGAACAACAATACTAAATTTTGGAAGTATCCGAAGGTTGCGACTTTAGAAACTTCCACTCGTACTTTGTAATCGCAAAATTAAAAAATTGAAGTGAGCACTTTAGGAAATTAAATATATTGAATATTTGAGAATTGAGAATTGAGATTTGAGAGAGAATAAGATTTGAGAGAATGAAAATTATGTGAAAAATGATTTGAAGGTGTAGGGTATTTATAGAATTTTTTTTGGGATTAAAAATATTTTAAATAATTTTTTTATTTAATAAATGGACCCAAACTAGCCGTTTGGACCCAAAATCGGCTATATAGCCTTTGGGCCAACGACTAGTTTGGCCCAAATATCAAAATTAATAAAAAATAAAACCTTATCCGGGTCGGTTAATCGGCGGGTCTGAACCGGGCTTGGTTCAGGCCGAGTTAACCAGGCCCAACCAAAAATATAACCGGCCCGAGACCCGGTACCCTACAGCCCATAGGCTGACCGGGACGGGTCAAACCAGGCCGGTTTATTAAGTGGGCCGATTCGGGCCGGGTTAGGCCGGGTCAACCTGACCCGTCTGACAGGTTTAACTTGAATTATGAATTAGTGACTTTTGTTTTGAATTTAGGTACTTGAAATGTGAACTTGTGTTTTGATTTTAGTTAAGTGTGGTCACTTGAGAAGTGAATTAGTGACTTGAAAGTGTTTAAGTGTAGGTACTTGGAATGTGAACTTTTCATTTTAAATTAAGTTTAGTTCGGTAACTTGTGAAGTGAATTAGTGACTTAAAAATGTTTAAGTGTAGGTACTTGAAATGTGAACTTTTGTGACTTGAACTAGTTACTTGAATTTGATTGATTGTGTAGGTGGAACCTGATTATAGCTGGATATATCAACGAAATAATGATAATAGAATGGGTGAGCCTGAGAATGAGGATGCGGATGATGAGCTGTAGTTTTTAGTCTTTTGTATGTTTTGTAGTTTTGATTTGGAACCTCGATAAATTTTGTAAGTAATTTGATTTTTAATGTTTGTATTCTTATGGTGGTTGATTGTATATTAAATGTTGATTGGTGAGCTGTATTGTATAACATGTTTGATGGAATGTAGCATAGCTATATGCTGTTTTTTTTTTTTTCACAAAATTACCAGAAAAACCGACTACATGTGGTCGCTTTTTTAAATTTATTTTAAAAAATTGACTTGTGGGTGGTTTATAAAAAATTTTCAGAATAGCGACCACATATGGTCGATTTTTCTGGTAATTTTGTAAATAATCGAGAGAGAATATTGGATAAGCAGTCTATTTTAGTTGATATAATATATTTATTATATTAATCATGATTAGAAATTTAGTTTGAAATAAATTAAATCTTAGTCATTTAATTTAATTAGGTCATGTGTCATTAATCAGAATGGAGACTTGAAAAAAATGGAGAGAGTGGAAATGGAGAGGAGTCGAATCACAACATTTCCTTTATTTACATATACGACAGCACTCCACTGTTTGGAAGGGTTAATTTCGTTAAAACACAAAAGAAATTTCTCAGATCCCATGCAGACGTAAATATTTAAGACACTTTCAAAGGCAAATTAATATCACTTGTTATTTTCCTATGGAACAAAGAAAATCACCGCCATACAATAATAATAACAATAGCAAAACCATATCGGAAAGCACAAGACACCCAAATTATCACGGCGTTCGAAGACGACGATGGGGTAAATGGGTGTCCGAAATTCGAGAACCAAGAAAATAATCACGCATTTGGCTAGGCTCTTTTTCATCGCCCGAAATGGCCGCTAGAGCTTATGACGTCTCCGCTTATTGCCTCAAGGGATGTAACGCACAATTGAATTTCCCTGATGAAATAGAGCGATTACCGTGGCCGGTTACTTTCGGGCACAGAGATATTCAGGCAGCAGCAGCAATGGCAGCTAGCGAATGAGGAAATTGTGAAGGAAAAAAATGATGAAGATTGTTGCTGTAGTGATGATTTTTGGGAGGAAATAGAACTGCCGGAACTGAAGGAAATCGCAGGAAGAGATCCATGTTTGTAATCGGAAAGTGACTTGAATAGGAATTATAATAATTATCTTTACTCTGAGGTATGGAAATGAAATTCTTGTAGCATAGAGTTCTCTAGTGATATATAAGAGTCACTATAAAAAAGAAAAAAAAAAAGAGAGGTAGAATTAGGTATAAAATCCTTCCCTAGTCTATCGCTAAATAATTTGCAACTAATAATTTATTTATTTTTAGAATTCGTGGCTAATATCATTAGGTTTGGATTAACGACGGTTTTTTTGTTATTTAGGGATAAAAACTATTCGGCAATTCACATAATTTTTCTTTTGTATAATGAGTTATAACTTATAATAATACCTTCATAGACAATGGAGTTGTGTAATTATGAATATACAAAGTATGACTGTCAAGTGGGCCGGGCCGGGCCAACCCGAAATCAGCCCATGTTATTTAATCGGGCCGGGTTCGGGCCAGGTCCGGGTTGGGATCTAAGTGGGCTGGGCTGGGCCTAACAGTTAAAAAATAAAAAACAATCCTAACCCGGCCCACTAAATCCAATCCGATCAAACCCACCTAAACCCGGTCAAACCCGATTAAAAAATCGGTCAAACCCGGTCAAAAATATTTTAAAAAAAACTTTTTTTCAATATACATTATATATATCCACTTATATACATTATAAATACGTTAAACAATATATATACACTATATATATAGTATATACTACATTAGCATTTAAAAAATATATACACATATACACAATTACACATATATACGCACCATCCAAATATATATATACTACTTTAAACTTTAAAGTTTAAATAAAATATACTACAATATATATATATATACA
>NC_061115.1:153560919-153561484 GCF_002878395.1 Capsicum annuum | reverse complement strand
GTATACGTTAAATATATATGTCTATAGAAGATCTATTCACATATATACACTCTATTCTATGTATATGTAATACTTTAAATGAAATATACAATAATATATATACATTACAAAATATATTTGTATAGTTATTTACTAATTTATAAAACATATACACATGTATACGTTAAATATACACGTCTATAGAAGATCTATTCACATATATACACTCTATTCTATGTATATGTAATACTTTAAATGAAATATGCTATAAAGTTATACATTACAATATATATTTGCATAGTTATATAGTAATTTATAAAACATAAACACATGAATACGTTAAATATACATGTCTATAGAAGATCTATTCACATATATACACTCTACTCTATGTATATGTAATACTTTAAATGAGATATACTACAATATATATATACATTACAATATATATTTGTATAGTTATATACTAATTTATAAAATATATACACATGTATAAGTTAAATATACACGTCTATAGAAGATCTATTCACATATATACACTCTATTCTATGTATATGTAATACTTGAAATGAAATATACTATAATA
>NC_061115.1:153541713-153560819 GCF_002878395.1 Capsicum annuum | reverse complement strand
TGTATATGTTTTATAAATTAGTATATAACTATACAAATATATATTGTAATGTATATACTAATTTATAAAACATATACACATGTATACGTTAAATATATATGTCTATAGAAGATCTATTCACATATATACACTCTATTCTATGCATATGTAATACTTTAAATGAAATATACTATAATATATATACATTACAATATATACTTGTATAGTTATATACTAATTTATAAAACATATACACATGTATACGTTAAATATACACATCTATAGAAGATCTATTCACATATATATACACTCTATTGTATACTTTAAATGAAATATACTATAATATATATACATTACAACATATATTTGTATAGTTATATACTAATTTATACAAAAAAAAAAAATTAACCGGTCCGAGCCGGGTTAACCGGGTCCAAATTAAAAAACTACCCGGCACAGGACCCGAAACCCTAAAGCCCTAAGGCTTACCGGGCCGGGTCAAACCGGGCCGGTTTATTTAAGAGGGCCGGGTAGCCCACTTGACAGCCATAATACAAAGTTATATTTGTAAAATTTGAATGAATATGCTTAAGCCTTGAAGCATAGTATATTATTAACGATCTGAGTATAGACTTTGTTGTATAAAACCCCTATATAGTAGGTTTCGTTTGGTTTTGCAGTTGCAAATCTGTGGCGAGGATGCATCATCCATCTCTTTGTAAGCTACAGGTTAATGGATTTTGGTGATCAAGGGATTACCCAGGGCCTACTGGGAAAATTGATTCAATTTTTATTTTTTTAATGAATATGCATTATTATATTCAATATATACCCTTAATGTTATAATATTGGTCAATATACGTCGTTAAAAATATAAAAATTGCTTAAATTTCTCTTTCCTTATATTAACTTGTTCATTTTAGCCAAAACGACATGCAACTTACTAAACCAAGCATTCTTCATCTATAACAACTCAAAATCACCAACACTTTCTCTAGAAAAGACCGTTTGAGATTTTAGCCTGTGTTTATTAATTATAGTAATGGAGTCAAGATTTTTTACTAAGGGAGTTCAAATTATAAAGAAGTAAAGATATGAAAAAGATAAAAAATTTTAATATGTACTATATATTAAAAATGTCAACCCTATATGTATAGTATAACTATTTTTTATATATAATATAATTTTTCGATCGATAGATTTCAGATGAACCCTTTTGATACCCTACTTCTACTCACAATTACATGAGCTCTTTTTCTGAGCGACGAGTAATCACTAAAAGGTAAAAAGACAAGTCAAATCGGAGGGCAAAAGAGGATTATCCCCGAGAAAAAAACATCTTTTCCTATCAAATTTACTAGGCGTACCTAATAGCTCATGTTCCGAAAATAAAGTTTACAACTTGAAGAGAATAAAGAAATGGATATGCAATAAATTGCGATCAAATTAGGACTTATGAAGTGTCCTAACTTGGCACTATAGAGTTTACTAATCTAAAATATAAGAACCTAAAAGTAAAGAATAACTGATTTGTATAACGAATAAAAATTAGATATGTCTTATAAATATATTTACATTATAGTGAATATCTATAAAAAAAAATATAGATAAGATATGAAAATCTAATTGATATCTATCAAGATTTGAAGTATCTATCTTCCAGAGAGAAACTAGAGTAAATTTTCAATCCATCAACAATCCCTCAACAACAGAAATAAGAATTACTCTCTCTACTCTCGTTTTCTCTACTTTATTTTTCATAATACTTTATCGGCGCCGAGATTAAAATCTCAAAGATAGGTCGCTGTCGGAGAAGTTCGTTTGAGGAAATCAATTTACATTGTAAAAAATCTTGGTGTACAACTATGCTAATTTTGTTTATAAACATTATTGTGCAAGTATGCTAATTTTGTTCATATAATATTGTGTCTGTTGAAAATAAATAAATAAGTGTATATGCTCACTAATTTGTGACCCAAATCTTCCACGTTGCCTAGCTTCAGCAAAAGCAAAAGAAAATTAGGTATGAAAGTAAATTTGTTCTATATAAATTTTATAATGATTAAATTTGTTTATATTTGTCATCATCATAAGTAGTTAACCTTAGTGGTGATTCATAGCTTCTAAAGCTTTATTGCTTTGAAGTCTGATATACTTTGAAAGATATGTTAGAGAAAGATTTTCTATATCATATGTATTTCTCGATTTATTTTTGAAGTAGTAATATCTTGAAAGAGGTTCTAAGCTATCATAATTTGATATATGTAAGACACGATTATATTTCTTTCCTAGAGAATGAAAACTTTGATTGTTATAAATACAGATCTATATCCTAGAAGTGAATGGGACTGTATATAAATTCAAACATACTTTTAGTTTGAAGATATCACAATCCACCTCTAAAAGAGGTAGAATAATTGGAAGGTTGAATATCTCCAAGTTACTATGATAGGAAACACGAATGTAAAAAGTTATCCAAGCATGATGAAATCACATACCATAATAAACTAAGAGTTTATTGTTTATTGATACAAAATTCATGTCACAGTAAACAAGAAGTTTACTAAAGTAAAAGGCACATGTCATGGTAAACTTGGAGTTTACTAGTACAAATGAGTTCATAAGTTGACATGAACGATTATGACATTCCGATGTGCATATTAATTATCAAACAAATATTGAAGAATTAGAAATTTCTTCATGAACTTTTAATGTTGCGTGTTCTCATGATAAGTTGGTTGGACCTACTAATGTTGGGGTTGGATTCCCTAAAATCTGAAAAGTGTAAAAGGTGAATATGGACCCGTTCACCGGTTATGTGATTTATTAAGATGGATCGATATAAGATGATCACTTGTACGTTTATTGTCAACCCTCAGTTTGACATTCATAAAGTTGCTTGCTCAATAAAATTGAGTTAAGATCATAATTTTCAGATTATGTAATTAATCAAGACAATTCATCTTGATGATGGTGGTTTGACATTGAATGCTTTCAATAAATAGTTAAACCATTGTTAGTAAGAACAAAACTTCATGTGTTGGTTTGAAATATGATATACTATATATAAAAGTACTTGTATGAGTTAAACCAATAAATTATGATTAATTTTTCCTAAAAGTTTGAAATTATTTTTGTACCTGAAATTGTTTTGATTGCAATATTCCCTTTTCCTTCTGCAGGAATATAGTCACCATTACCCATTCTGACTTTCTTATTTTCCAAAGTCAGAAACTCTTTAGAAAGAGTTTTGCCATATGCCATGTGGTTTGTATAACCACTGTCAATCATCCAAAAACTAGATTTCTTGGTTGAAGAATATGTTGCCACAAATAGTGATCTTCTTCTTCTTCTTTGGTGATTGGGTATCTGCTTGATATTTTTGAGATTTATTTTTGCAAATCACAGATTCGTGGCTAAGTTGATCTTAGATCTTGCATTGTGTGTCTGGTCTCTTCCAATATTTAAATGGAGGATGACCTATTTTGCCACAGTGCTGGCAAAGTGCGTAGTATTTTCTTGAATTATTACCTTTGCTTTGAGTCTTGTGGTTGACTGTCAAAGATCCTTCAACCATACCATCCTGTCTCATAAGCCTCCTTTGCTCTGCAATGTATTTAACAATTCTGCCAAAGTAATGTTGGACAGGTCGTTTGTGTTTTTCAATGTAGTTATTGACATTTTGTATCTTTCATGCACTGTAAAGAGAATTTTTTCAATAATTCTTGAATCTTTATATTTTGTGTCAAGCAATCTTACCTTGTTAACAATTTTAAGAAGTCGGTCTGAGTACTCTTTAACGGTCTCAGATTCCTTCATCTTTTCCAATTCAATTTTTTTTATTGGATTTAATACCTTCATACCCCGTATTCTTTCATCTCTTGTATATTCTTCCTTCAGATAATCTCAAATTTATTTTGCTGATTTAAGGGTCATAATTCTTGTGAAAATTATTAGAAACGTACTAGCAAACAAAGATCCTTTTGCCTTTGATTTTCTGATTTTCTTTTCTTTTTGGCTTTTGATCTAGGCCACCGTGGGATTATCGAGCAACAGAAGAACATCAAAATCCTCCTCCACGACCTCCCAAAGATCTAAAGCTTCAAGATAAGTCTCCATTCTTACTGCCGAAAGTTGGTAATTCTCACCATCAAATACAAGAGGAGCTATTTGGGAAAAGTTATTTTCATAATTCATCTCAATCGCAAATCTCTCAAGAAAATGGCTCTAGATACCAATTATAGATTTTTAGCTTTGAAATTAAGGAAATAATAGAGAATTTTAATAATTTAAAACTATTAATAGTTATCTACTTCTACTTTATTTTTGAGACATATCTTCAACACTACTACAGTAAAAATTAAACAACTAATATGCAAGAACTAAGAAAAACTTTAAATTATTATAATATTATTTTTACATATATATATTTATATATATTTAAGGTCTCATATTAAAATTTAATTTTAAGCCATTAATTTTATCGAGACGCCTCTGACTACATCTAATTCACCTTACGAGCGCAACATTGGCCAAATGATCTGCAAGTTGGTTCCCCTTTGTCAATTTGCTGGTGGATGCTTACAACATTAGAATTGCTCAGGTGGACCTCTTAATCATTGGATTTCTCACGCATTAGGCTGCCAATATTTATTTGGCCCAATTCCTATCTTAAAGCTTCTAGAAGACAACATTATTTAGCCATATATTTTTGTATAAACTAGTCAAGTGTACATGCACTATTAGTCAATTACAATAAATATAAAAAGAATATAGTTATTTTAATTGCTTTATATATATAACTATACTTCTAAAACACTGAATGAAAAAAATATTCTTAAGCCAACATGGATGGATTTATTTTTGGATGCATAAAAATTTACACAAGTAAGAAAGAAAGGTGTGGAATTAAAACTTGGGTACGTTCATATGACACAACTATAACTTAATTAAATTAAGAAATATCAAATTTTTGAATTCATTATAAAGGTATAGTGTTAGCCGAACCTACAATAGATACAAAGTAGAAGGCTACCCCCGATATTCCTCTTCTATGATCCATAAGTTATCCATCAAACTATCGCATTAATTTGTTGAATTCATTAACAATATGCGCTAAAATATAATCAACTTTTTTTTGCCACTATTATTGTATAGTGAT
The DNA here is from genome assembly GCF_002878395.1 of Capsicum annuum. NCBI lineage: Eukaryota > Viridiplantae > Streptophyta > Magnoliopsida > Solanales > Solanaceae > Capsicum > Capsicum annuum. Next base: position 153,555,679 of record NC_061115.1, on the reverse strand, counting down.
CCAGCTATCTAATTACCTATAATATTTTTCAAGTAAACTTATACTACCATGCTGATTTTTAAAATTTTAATACGCATAATATTCCTTGAAATCTTGTAAAAAAAAATTGATAGACGTAATGAGAACAGACTAATTTAGAAGAATGCTTGGTATAAGAACCCAATTCTACATATAATATACGAAGCAAAAAGAAAAAACATATACTCTCTCCGTCTCCTTTCGAATTTTAAGATTCAATCGATTAAACTATATTCTTTACATAAAAAATTTGTCAAAGTCTGACCAAATATTTTATTTACCACCTGTATTAAACGAAAAAAATACCAGATGATAGCATAACAGAAACTACAATATGATCGCGTTATCAGAACAATACAATTAAACATAATCTTTACAACAGAATCAAATTATAAATTATATGCAAAATACATTCATTAAAAATAAAAAATAATACAAATAAAATCTAGACAATATATTGCAAAAAATTATGAAAAGAGACATATGTAGATTGTATCATAGAATTCATTGCAAATTAAAATATCAAATTTGAGAGTCAGTTGCTAAAATAAGAAGCGCCTTCATATTAAAATAGGAAAAGAAAAAATAAAATAAGTAAAAGACTCTAACTTTTTGTTTTTGAAAAAGACTAATTAACTAATTCTAAAATATGGAAGGAATTAATAAAGTAAGAAAAAAAACTAACTAACTAATTTCCACATCTCTACCACACATCCTTATTAAAATAGGAAAGGAAAATTGATTTACCTAAATTAAAGAATATTACATGAATGTTATACTTAAACAAATTTCGTTCCTAATAAATCATACATTTAAAAGAACTCATAAATTAATTAATTAATCTAATAAAATTAGATAATATTTTGAAAAAAAGAAAAGTTAAAAGATGATTTTATCTATTGCGGGGATTTCTAATGAAGGGTAAAAAGTTCAAATGACTTTTCTAAGGGCCTTCACACTTTTAATATATTATAGATGACATAAATCCCAACCCTGTTAAACATAATTACCTTCTCTCCCATCTTCTTAATTAATTTGTTCTCTCTACCGATTAATATACATAACTCAACCGTTATATACATAAGATTCTATGTATATGAAAATCTAATTAGGACGTTTTAATAGTAAATTAACTGATCTTCCTTCTATTTAGCACATAGTTAAAACAACAACATTAATGATGATTTATTGCTTTTCTTAATTTGTGCAACAACTATACTATTTCAAATTTTGAAAACAACAATACATTAAAAAAATTAATCAAATAATAGAAATCACAAACAATGTAATCACTGATTTATGATCTCTTTAAAAAAGAATTGAATTTATTTATATTCAAAAAGATGAATAGTGCAATTCTTTTGAGACACTCTGGTGAATGAAAATCTGAAATAAAATATGTTAAGTACAAAAGTGAAGGAATTGCTGTCGCAGAATCAGTAACGTATTTGAGGTTGATTTCGACAGTTGCTGTGAATTAGACATTGATGAAGCTCAAAAATCAATCGATGTACGCTATGGTGTTGATGGTAATGAATCATCTATTCGTATCTACTATGATAATGGTATATGTCGAGTTGAATCATCTATTCATATTAGGTAATGAATCATCTAGTCGTATTCGAAATGATAATTTATATGTATATATTCTAAATTTTTTTAAAAAGTTGTATCTGTAATATACCTACGTATTAATCTGCTTAAAGACTTTACGTCATACTTCAAATTTTTAGATATATTAATCATATTACATTTTTCTTTTTCAGTTATGTACTCTGATGTTACAATGAGGATTGTAAATGAACGTTGGAAGCATCTACTTACAAGAAAACTAATGTTTTTATCATGGGGGGGGGGGGGGGGGATGTCATCAACAAAACTGATGTTATAATCAAGCAAAACACTGTCATCAAGCATACATTAATATGGACGATGCGGACATGCCGGTCACAATAGGCATTCTTGTAACTTTTTTCTTAAGGAGAAATAAGCTAGCAATGACTCTACATACAATTTTTATCCACAAGTTTATCATTTAGTAATTATTTGTATTTCGTTTTTGAACTGTTTTAGTTATTTTTTGCTGCAAACAGTTGAATATCATTTTTATCCGGTTTACCGTTTCATTATTTTTGTTATTTTAATTTTATTTCAAAGTGTAAATCGCTAATGTTCTATTACGTTATTCTTTAATTAATTGGTGTCTTTTACCGCAAATCTATGTAAATTAAAGTGTTTTGTTTCTTAGTTTCTTTTTCAAGTAGGTATGTATGTACATGTGTTATACATACATGTAACAATATATAATTGCGATGCATTACTTCAATGTACATGTTGACAAATAGTTTGGATATTCAGTCTTATACATAACTTCAATGAATTGAAGTCCTATACTTTGTATATGAAAGTTTATGTATTAGTCTTATCTGATTCAACCTATCAGATAGTCTTATGAAATTCTTATATAACTATTATATATTCTAAGTTTATCAGTACAATGTTGTTAGGTACAATTTCAATCTTTATGTATGTGAATACATATACATTGTCATTCTATGTATATGACTACACATACATTGTAAGTATATGTTCATGACTATATATACATAGTAATTCTATGTATATGACTACTTATACATAATCATTCTATGTATATGACAAGATATACATTGTAATTCTATGTATATGACAAGAAATATGTTGAAATTATGACTGCTCATTTGTATTGTTATATGAATTTGTTATTCATCAACGAATATACTTATGTATTGATAATCATACAATAATTATGATAATAAAAAAGTAGGTATATGATATTTTTAACTTCAATGTATAAATATATACATAAAATATATAAATTTCTTGTCTTTGCATTTGCTATATGTGTGTTGCAATGTAGCTAAACATACTGATTTAAGTTGTTCAAGAAGTTGAATTTGCTATTGTCATTATTTTGAAACATAAATATGGTGGTGTGATTTTACATTTTTGTAATGAATTCATGCTTTCATGTCATTGAATAGTTAAAATATGAAAATGCATAAGCTAATCTAATAATTGAATTAGATTAATAGCTTGAAAATAGAATATTCATAAATCAATTATATATATAATTACATAAACATTTTGTATATATTGTTATCATTTCTATAAGACTAACATATACTAACTTTTATAACACATATACGTACGTTATAACAAAAAGTAATAGGCACAACATACAATATCATGCAGAAAAATAGTTTAACTAATAATCCAAAAACATAAGTTAATATGTTCTAATAACTTTGTACATACAAAACACCTAAATTAACTTAATAATCCAAAATCCTAAAAAACCCACAGATAGAAAAAAATCTTCACCATAAGCATCTTTAAGACTATTCAATGCTAACTATTCTTATTTCATCAGGTATGAGGACATATTTTATCCTTGGTCTTGGAGGATCGTCATTATCACTAACACAACATTTCTTCGCTTTTTGTAAACCATAATTTTGAAGAAGTGATACGTATCTCATACGATGATATTCTTCTTTAAAATCTACTGAAGACACAACAATTCCTTCTCTTAGGTATTCTGCATACCTACCAACAAACACTCCACAGTTCCCTACATGCAAACAATATACATTCATATTTAATGTTATGTATATAGTCTGAGCACTACTAAAGCACAGTCACATTAATGAAAAAAACACACATAACATTGTCCACACTAACAATCATATTTAAAAATAAAAATAAAAAATCTCATATTACTGAAAAAACAATGATGTGCATATTGCGTCAAAAAAATCAATTAAAGCATACTCCAAATCAACTTAATCCCATAGACCTTTCTGTCATAAATAGAATATGACAGTAGCATATATACATAACTTCTGATATGTTTATTGGTATAACTAAATCAAACAATTCCTACAGAAACTATAAAAACACAATACATAAAGTCTGTGGTGTATATGAACTATACATATCATTATATTTCAAATACGTACCAGTAGTTATGTATATGTCTATCATATACATAAGTATTGATATGCATATTGTAATACCCCGTATTCAAGTACGTGTATTGGCGTATTCAAGTACGTGTATTGGTCTTATTTATATAGAATTAATTTTTTAATTTTATTTATACTGGAATTTGCTCGTCGATGGTTCCATGCGAAGGTTATTGAATAAGCTTTCCAATGATATAAAGATTTTCAAAAACGAATAGGTTTTGGATATAATCGAGCACGTTCAAAACTATAAAACGGTGGCCGGGATATTTGGAAAAAGTAAATGTGCAGGAAAATTTCGTGCACACAAACTACTGAGGCCAACCGAATTTTTGGGTCAACTTCAAACGATCATAAATCCCTTAATATAATGAACTGGGAGAGCTGCGACCTATGAAAAGAAATATCTTTGAGTCTTCTTTCCAATGAAATTGGTTTCATACAAATCCAACGTCTAAGTAAGGGGTTATACTCATTTTACTTCATCCTATCAAAATAGATTTTTAGGGTCAACTTCAAATGACCATAACTCCTTGTACAGGACCAACTGGGTGGCCTACTTTATATGAAATGAAAGCCCTTTGAATTATACTTCCAACAATACAAATTTCACTCAAATCCGATATCGGAGGAAAGAGTGATGGTCGATCTACTTTAGTTTATCAAAATAGTCCACCAAAGGATAGATTTGACATTATTTAAATTTTAAAGGCATTTTGGTCATTTTCTATTATATTATGGACGGGAATATGTGTATATATACATGTATATGAGTTCAAAAACTGATTTTCATTATCAATCATTGAGAAAGCACAAACTTTAGCCAAATTTTACCTTTAAATTACTTTTGATTCAACCGTAGAAATTCCAAAGTAATCTGATAACTGCGTTTGTCATCTTGAGAGCTTCGAACGACACCTATTATTTGTGCAAACAGGATTGTATAATCAAGAGGTGAATTCTAAGGTATGAATATTGTTTGCCTTTGTTCTTTTCCATATGTATATGTGTAATAGAGGATTATATGTATTGGTTGTTATTGAAAGGTGATGGAAATAGGGTTATGGACTATTTTGCATGGTTTGGTTGTATTGAATTGTGAAAGGTGGATATGGTAATTGAGTTATGAAAGGTGGATATGGTAATTGAGTTATGGAAGGTGGATATGGTGATATACTATTGAATTGATGATTATTTATGTCTATGGCTCAATTTGGTTTAATGAATTGGTTGGAAGGATAAATGAATCCAAACTTGATATTGGAGGATGTTGTATGAATATGCATGGTATGTGAATGTAATTGGAGTATAAGAGGGTTAAAGTGACACCCTTTATGGTGTAATTAAGGCTTACTACTTAACCACTAGTTTGGTGAATTCAAATAATTGAATTATGACGTTTGGTTGCTAATACTAGATTGCTATATATATGTTCGTTGTAGATAAGTAATCCAAAAAGACGGGAAGTCCATTTGGGACTAGTATTGAAGGTTGACAGTCAGGTATGTAAAGCATACTATATACCATATCTTTGGCATGAAAGTGAACAATTGTTCTATTAAGAAAGTTTCTAAAGTTATTCAATAACATGTGATCCATAATGGTTTTGTATGATGTCCTGCGTTACCAATGAACTTGTTTCCACCCTACAAGATGTCAAAACATTCCAATACTTGTTTTCCAAATCTTACATATTTATTGCACTAATGAATGTCAGAAGGTATCCGGTTACTCAAACAATATCCATGTGCTATTAATGACTCCAAAATGTTTCATTGATATACCAATAAGTTCCTACTTCATTGTTATGGCATTGATGACTCAAAAATACTTCATTGATGTGCCAATGAGTTCTTACTTCATTGTTATTGCATTGATGGTCTATTTATATGTCTCTTATTGATGTATCATTGTTTCAAAGTATCAAAAATATGGTGGCGACCGAAATAACAATCTCAAAGATTAATTGAACTAAGTGATGGAAGTTCTCTCTTATCGGGTGGTATCCCAGGGGCATAAGCCTATCATAGGTCGATCCCTATTTATGTGTTTATGGGTGGTATCCCAGGGGCATGAGCCTATCATGGGTCGATCCCAGTTGATATGTACTGAAGGCAGCCTAATGGTCACAATATATGTAACGCCCCAAAATCGGGTCCCGAGACGTCACACGGTGTTTAAGGTCACAAGTGACCCCAAGCTAACACTTCTACTGGCATAACTCATATGCAACTGAATAAAAATACAAATCCATACAAATCAGCAGAAATTAACTCTTTTCTGAATCTGATTGATACAAAAATAGAATTTTACAGGATTACAATTCTGCCTTTACAACCAAAATTGAAACAAAATACATCAACTTCTACTGACTGTCTATGAAGCCTCTACTAGTACTGACTGTAGGTAGCCGGGTCATGACTCCCGACTACCTCAACTCAATACGATTGAATAAAGAAAATACAACATTATAAACTCTGTATAACTAACCCAAGCCCTTGAATCAAAAGGACTCATCACTTGCTGACTGGATACCACAAACTGACTGGATCTGAAGGTATAACTATACCTTGTACCTACATTTCGAGAAAATGTAGCCCACATACGAATATGTGGGTCAGTACCATGGAAAAATACCGAGCATATGGGGGGTGCGATGCATATATAAAAAAAAATATCTTAATATCATCACAGTTTATAAAATTATGCATGCTGATATAGATGACACACTTAACTTGAATTAAATCATCAAAATCATGATAGGATGAAATAAGTATAATAACACATGTGAGTCATCATATAATTTGTCAATCACTTTCAGTTTATCAAGAATATCAATTCTCATAATGTAAATATCATTTAAATCTTTCGAAAGAATAACTTTCACAATTCCACTTTCAAATCACTTAATTTTTCACCATAGACACAAGGAAACACACACACACTGGGAGATCCTATAACTGATATAAACCATGTGAGCTACATGGAGTCCAACGTACAACCCACGTTGGTGAGACCCGTCCTATCCTTTCCATCGGAGTAGGACTTCCAGTATCAATTCAAAAACACTAGTGATAACTATGTAAATCAGCCTCAGGCTCACATCCTATGGGGCACGTAGTTCTAGGGAAGTAAGGTCACTTTATACCTCTCACTCGGTGCTAAAGATTACTCCCAGACTTAGCTCAGAAATTTAAATCAGCCTCAGGCTCTCATTAAAGAAAATCCACAATAAACACTTCAATAATTTTCATCGGGAGCCAATTTGCTACCCCTTTGTCATAATTAATAAAAATGTGGATTTCTTTCACAGTCAAGTTCAAAATAACTCATTCATGACCAAAAGGTCAAATCATTCAAAATATCTCAATTATTCAACATCAACGTGCTTATAACACACACTTTCTCAAAAAACACAATTTCCAATGGGGATTCATGACCCAAATATCAAAATCATGATAAATATTGTTCAAGATTCATGCTTTATATCACCACACATGTAAATTCATCTTTCAAATTCATAAACATCAAGATTTCATAATAATCATCATAAGATATGAGTTCATGCTTCAAATTCATAAAAATCAAATAAAAATCATGCCTTTGTTAAGAAAATTACTTTTGGGCACAAGAACGAAAGAGAGTTCTTGTTGAAAAAAGCCCACATACCTTGAATGATGAACTTTAGATCGATACTTATTTTTGATATATTAATCGTGCCTTTGAATGATGGTCCTTCGAGTTCTTGAACTACGAACTTGGAATCTTGAATAAATTTGCAGAATTAATGATGAACTTTGGAGGTTCCTGAAGTTCTTGAAGTTGGATGTAGGAGCTTAGGATTTTCTTTTTGAGCGAATTTGATGAAACATAACATATAATGCTTCTAATAGGCCTTAATGTAGGGTTTGGACGGATTTTGGGTGAGAGAAAATGACCAAAACGTCCCTAAAAATCAAATAATTCTCGCATTTGTCCTTTGGTGAACTGTTTTGATAGTCTGAAGTAGATCAACCATAACGTTTTACTTCGATATCCAAATTAGATGAAAATAATTTCATTAGAAAGAAGACTCTCATATCTTTCCGTTGATATATAGTATCTCAGCCAGTTCATTATGTACGAGGAGTTATGATTGTTTGAAGTTGACCCAAAAAATCACTTTTGATAGGTTGAAGTAGATCGACCATAACTTTTTACTCCGATAGACAAATTTGATGAAACCAATTTCATTGGAAAGAGGACTCAGAGAGATTTTTGTTGATATATAGTAGATCACCCAAATCATTATATACAAAAAGTTATGATCGTTTAAAATTAGAGCAAAAATATGCCAGGCCTCAGTACTTTTTTCCTGCACGTTTTACTGTTCACAGTTCGATCGGAATGGTCGTAGTTCGATCGGAATGGTCGTAACTCATCGCTCGAGTGTCCGTTTTTGATGATCTACATATCGTTGGAAAGATTATTCGATACTCTATGTAATGGTAGGTCAACATCTTAGAAATACTACACAAAAAATTTATGGATAGCTCTAAAGCATAGAACTCGATACGTTTCTCACAAAATCTTTACGAAGAAAATTTTTTGAGGTATTACATTATCTCCCCCTTGGAAACATTCATCCTCGAATGTCGCTTGATAGGATAAAAGCACTGATCAACTGACCTTTTTAAGGGATGCAAACGTCTGAGACATATCGGCACGATTTGAATTACAGTTTCCTAGTCCTCATACTGAACATGCATATCTGACGCATAAATATCTAGCTGAATTGACTCTGGAATGTATGAATGCGTATCCAACAATAGCCAATTCGAGGCTCGTAATGAGAACATGAGCATGAAATGGATGTGTTTAAAATACGGAAGCTTTAAGAAGTCACGGGGTATCTCCCCCTTGGGACTCTATGTTCCTCTACAACACTTATTTCACAGGGTCACTAAGACTGTGCACGGGGCACCTATGAATTAGCTCATATGCATGACGCACGAACAGAGGTATACTCGTAACTACTGAGATGCTCCGTATGGAAATAATTTCATTCCTAAGATCCTTGGATAGCATGATGAATGATAAATGAGAAGGTACACTATACGATTCTGATTGACTGAGCTGGAATACTTGGAAAATAAAGATCGTTTAGTAGAAGTTTACGAATTGAAGCATAACTAGCTTCCAGAATCTGAAACATGTACACCACAATCCCTCAAGATAACCACTTAAAACTTCAACTAACCATAATATACATGAAAGCTTAATCTCAATCTTACTTCACATTACCACTTAGCTCAAAATAAGCATACACCATCTAGAGCTTCAATGCTTTCAGCTCAACTTTAGAATTTCAATCTTAGAGTCTAATGCTCAACTCAAATTTTTCTCATCCTTAACGGACCACACTACCTCTGTCATCGCTTATTAAAATCACGCTTGTAAACTTATATTTCTAAACCATAAGAATCAAAATCACATCTAGGAAGCTCAACCATTACAGTCATACACTAATCCTCGAAATTAAAGCAGTCCCATAATATCTTGGGTGAACTTTCTCATCATAAACACAACATCAAACTTAATTATAAATCAACCAAACTTAGGCTCTTATATCCACTATTCAAGCCTATTAGATCACTTCCTAACAACTAATACCATTAATCAAGAAATCGTCACAGTCACCTTCACGATCACCAATCATTCAAACTTAACTTTTAGCACACAATATAACTTAAAAATTTTCTTTCCACTTAGAAACTATAAAACAATCCTCAACAAATGCTAGCCCATTTAAACTTCATAACAATAATAATTGGTCATAATCATATAGTTTATCTTATTCACAATCCATTAACACATCTTTCTTTCACCCGTCACTACTATCTATCCTTCATACACAACTTAACTTAGTTCATAGCTCTCTACATCTTAACTTAACTTCCTCTTTCAATTTGGAGAGCGCTTATATTAACAACACTTACCCACTGAGTACTTCCATCACTAACCTATACTCTCTGTCATACAAATACCGTCAACACCCGTTTCACACCTCGAACAAACTATATCACTTCCTATTAGCCCTATTGTATGCAAAAAGGGATTTCGCTATACTTATGCTCAACAAATCACACTTATCATCATTCTTACTACTATACCTCCACATCTCATATTTTCAGCCAGCACAAGGAACAAGATGAACTACAAGTTGCTAGTGGATCGAAATAGGCCTCACACGGCTTCACTAGACTTTGATTTTGTGTTTTGATCAAGAAAGTTATATGAATAACAAAGTAACTATGCTAGTGAATCGAAATAGGCCCCACACGGATTCACTAGACTTTGATTTTTCACAAACATAATGATAATAAGATTACATAATTCAAGAGATAGAAAATTGACACACAACATTCAACGATCTAAGAATAAACCTTACTTTGTCTTAATTAAATAACTCATAAGAATGAGGGCATAACTTTCAACTTAAGGAACTTAACACACTGGAGAGCTCCTCTCAAGCCCTTTGTGTAACTTTTGAAATTTCTTCTAGAGAATATAGAAGCATTATCTGGGGAAGAAATGGAGCTTGCGAATCATGTTATCTCAAAAATAATACATAGAGGGAGAAGTATAGATTAACATTGTAGATTCTGAGGAGGAATCTGAAAGCACATCTAACCTAGGCTTAGTTCACGACTTTTATGAACATGAATAAAGTACTTTAATCTTTGGAACTCAAAAAGCACTGACAGGATACTTTCTAGCTCTCTTCCAATCCCATAACTATCTACGGAGAATTAAGCTTAACTATTTCTGATACCTTGAAAATAAGACAAAGTTGGCCAGAATAGAGAAAGATGAGAATCTATATAAGCTTCTTGAAGAACCTTTTTATAGCACGATCTTAGACTTGAAATAAGGAAAACATTTCCTAAATGCCCTGTAGCCTCTCGAAGAAAAGTACAGACGTCTCCGTACCGTTTCGCAAGAATCTACTAGACGACTTTATAGTCACCCTAGGACACTTGAACTCTGTGCTCTGATACCAAGTTTGTAACGCCGCGAAATTGGGTCCCAAGATGTCACACGGAGCTTAAGGTCACAAGTGAACCCAAGGTAACCCTTCTACTGGCATAACTCATAAGCAACTGAATAAAAATACAAATCCATACAAATCAGCAGAAATTAACTCTTTTCTGAATCTGATCGATACAAAAATGGAATTTTACAGGATTATAATTTTGCCTTTACAACCAAAATTGAAACAAAATACATCAACTTCTACTGACTGTCTATGAAGCCTCTACTAGTACTGACTGTTGGTAGTCGGGTCATGACTCCCGACTACCCCAACTCAATACGACTGGATAAAGAAAATACAACATTATAAACTCTGCATAACTAACTCAAGCCCTTGAATTAAAATGACTCATCACCTACTGACTGGATATCACGAACTGACTGGATCTGGAGGTACAACTATACCTTGTACCTATATTCCGAGAAAATATAGCCCACATACGAATATGTGGGTCAGTACCATGGAAAAATACCGAGCATATGGGGGTGCAATGCATATATAAAATAATATCTTAATATCATCATAGTTTATAAAATTATACATGCTGATATAGATGACTCACTTAGCTCGAATTAAATCATCAAATTCATGAGATGATAAAATAAGTATAATAACACATGTGAGTCATCATATAATTTGTCAATCACTTTCAGTTCATCAAGAATATCACTTCTCATAATGTAAATATAATTTAAATCTTTCAAAAGAATAACTTTCACAATTCTATTTTCAAATCACTTCACTATTCACCATAGACACAAGAAAACACACACACACTGGGAGATCCTATAATCGATATAAACCATGTGAGCTACATGGAGTCCAACGTACAACCCACGTTGGTGAGAGCCGTCCTATCCTTGCCACCGGAGTAGGACTTCCAGTATCAATTCAAAAACACTAGTGATCACTATATAAATCAGCCTCAGGCTCACATCCTATGGGGGCACGTAGTTCTAAGAAAGTAAGGTCACTTTATACCTCCCACTCAGTACTAAAGATTACTCTCATACTTAGCTCAGAAATTTAAATCAGCCTCAGACTCTCATTAAAGAAAATCCACAATAAACACTTCAACAATTTTCATCGGGAGCCAATTTGCTACCCCTTTATCATAATCAAGAAAAATGTGGATTTCTTTCACAGTCGAGTTCAAAATAACTCATTCACGACCAAAAGGTCAAATCATTCAAAAAACTCAAATATTCAACATCAACGTGCTTATAACACACACTTTCTCAAAAAACACAATTTCCAATGGGGATATGTATATTGGTATAACTAAATCAAACAATTCCTACAGAAACTATTAAAACACAATACACAAAGTCTGTGGTGTATATGAACTATACATATCATTATATTTCAAATACGTACCAGCAGTTATGTATATGTCTATCATATACATAAGTATTGATATGCATATTGTAATACCCCGTATTCAAGTACGTGTATTGGAGTATTCAAGTACGTGTATTGGTCTTATTTATATAGAATTAATTTTTTTATTTTATTTATACCAGAATTTGCTCGTCGATGGTTCCATGCGAAGGTTATTGAATAAGCTTTCCAATGATATAAAGATTTTCAAAAATGGATAGGTTTTGGATATAATCGAGCACGTTCGAAACTATAAAACGGTGGCTGGGATATTTGGGAATAGTAAATGTGCAGGAAAATTTCCTGCACACAAACTACTGAGGCTAGCTAAATTTTTGGGTCAACTTCAAACCATCATAACTCCCTTAACATAATGAACTGGGAGAGCTGCGACCTATGAAAAGAAATATCTTTGAGTCTTCTTTCCAATACAATTGGTTTCATACAAATCCAACGTATGAGTAAGTAGTTATACTCGTTTTACTTCATCCTATCAAAACAGTTTTTTAGGGTCAACTTCAAAGACCATAACTCCTTGTACAGGACCAACTGGGTGGCCTACTTTATATGAAATGAAATCCCTTTGAATTATACTTCCAACAATACAAATTTCACCCAAATTCGATATCGAAGCAAAGTGTTATGGTCAATCTACTTTAGCTTATCAAAATAGTCCACCAAAGGACAGATTTGATATTATTTAAATTTTAAAGGCATTTTGGTCATTTTCTATTATATTATGGATGGGAATATGTGTATATATACATGTATATGAGTTCAAAAACTGATTTTCATCATCAATCATTGAGAAATAACAAACCCTAGCCAAATTTGACCTTTAAATTACTTTTGATTCAATTGTAAAAATTTCAAAGTAATCTAATAACTACGTTTGTCATCTTGAGAGCTTTGAACGACACCTATTATTTGTGCAAACAGGATTGTATAATCAAGAGGTGAATTCTAAGGTATGAATATTGTTTACCTTTGTTCTTTTCCATATGTATATGTGTGATATAGGATTATATGTATTGGTTGTTATTGAAAGGTGATGGAAATAAGGTTATGGACTATTTTGCATGGATTGGTTGTATTGAATTGTGTAAGGTGGATATGGTAATTGAGTTATGGAAGGTGGATATGGTGATATACTATTGAATTGATGATTATTTATGTCTATGGCTCAATTTGGTTTAATGGATTGGTTGGAAGGATAAATGAATCCAAGCTTGATATTGGAGGATGTTGTATGAATATGCATGACATGTGAATGTAATTGGAGTATAAGAGGGTTAAAGTGACACCTTTTATGGTGTAATTAAGGCTTACTACTTAACCACTAGTTTGGTGAATTCAAATAATTGAATTATGATGTTTGGTTGCTAATACTAGATTGCTATATATATGTTCATTGTAGATAAGTAATCCGAAAAGACGGGAAGTCCATTTGGGACTAGTATTGAAGGTTGACAGTCAGGTATGTAAA
>NC_061115.1:153503838-153538713 GCF_002878395.1 Capsicum annuum | reverse complement strand
ATGGTGTAATTAAGGCTTACTACTTAACCACTAGTTTGGTGAATTCAAATAATTGAATTATGATGTTTGGTTGCTAATACTAGATTGCTATATATATGTTCATTGTAGATAAGTAATCCGAAAAGACGGGAAGTCCATTTGGGACTAGTATTGAAGGTTGACAGTCAGGTATGTAAAGCATACTCTATACCATATCTTTGGCATGAAAGTGAACAATTGTTCTATTAAGAAAGTTTCCAAAGTTATTCAATAACATGTGATCCATAATGGTTGTGTATGATGTCCTATGTTGCCAATGAACTTGTTTCCACCCTACAAGATGTCAAGAGATTCCAATACTTGTTTTCCAAATCTTACATATTTATTGCACTAATAAATGTCAGAAGGTATCTGGTTACTCAAACAAGATCCATGTGCTATTAATGACTCCAAAATGTTTCATTGATATACCAATAAGTTCCTACTTCATTGTTATGGCATTGATGACTCAAAAATACTTCATTGATGTGCCAATGATTTCTTACTTCATTGTTATTGAATTGATGGTCTATTTATATGTCTCTTATTGATGTATCATTGTTTCAAAGTATCAAAAATGCGGTGGCGACCAAAATAACAATCTCAAAGATTAATTGAACTAAGTTATGGAAGTTCTCTCTTATCGGGTGGTATCCCAGGGGCATGAGCCTATCATGGATCGATCCCTATTTATGTGTTTATGGGTGGTATCCCAGGGGCATAAGCCTATCATGGGTCGATCCCAGTTGATATGTGCTGGAGGCAGCCTAATGGTCACAGTACATTACAGTAATGATTACAAAGATGATAAGAACGAAGGTAAAGTGATTGAATAAATACAATGTACATGTTGTCACAAGTTCTAGTAAGTGTGGTCCACTCCTATTACGATTTATTCACTTGTTTCTGATTTCTATTGAGCTCCTATATCATATGTGATTATCTACAACTTTCATACTCAGTACATATTTCGTACTAATGTCCCCCATGGGGGACCTGTATTTTATGCTGCAGGCATAGGTACCTCAGCTCATACACCGCACAAGTAAGAGCCAGGATATCCAGCTGCTTTTGGTGAGCTCCAGTTTGCTTTGGGGCTTTCCGTGTCATATCCAGTCACTTTTGGTATTGTATAGAAGTTAGTTATATGGTGGGGTGTGTCCCGACCTTAGTTAAACTCTGTGTATTATCTAGAGGCTTTGTAGACCTAATGTACAGTCAAGGTGGTGTTTTGTTAATAGACGTGATGGCTCCAACGGCCAAGTATTGTATATACATATATATGTGTGCTCAAGCTTATACATGTGATTATTTCCTTTTATATGCGATATGATGTTGTTCGAATTTCGGGTTGTCATAGAGGTATGCATGGGAAGTATAAGGTTATGAGCTGGTTTTTCCGGGCCTTCTCGATTACGGGTGCCAATCCGCCCCAATAGGATTTGAGGAGTGACATATATACACTGACAAATACTAATGCACCATCAAATTCATGAAAAACCCAACATAATAATGCAAAACTAACAATCATATTCAAAAATATAAAAAATAAAAAAGCCTCACATTGATGAAAAAAATACTATATCCCAGTACAATAAACAATCATCTCATTATATTTTAAATACGTACCAGTAGTTATGTATATGTCTATCATATATATAAGTACTGATATGTACATACACTGACAACTACTAATGCACCCTCAAAATTATGAAATAATTCACATAATACTGCAAAAATAACAATCATATTCAAAAATAAAAAATTAAAAAAACTCACATTGATGAAAAAAATAAAAAAATAAAAAAATCAAAAAATTAATAAATTAAAAAAACAAAAAATCAAATAATACTCCTCTGATTTGATTTTTTGAACTTCGATCAACGACTTTCCTAAGCTTCTTCATATTAATGGGGTCATTACGATATTTTGATCTTCTTTCAACAAAATTAAATTCTCGTAATTAAATTCTCCAGAAATAAAACTAATAACCCGATTTGTTGATTCGCAATGGTCTAACTGAGTTAATCTTAAACTAAAATACGGAGTATCATCCATTTACTAAGTAATAATGAGTGAATGGAGTACATGAAAGAACTTATTCTATAGAATTTTAAATTTTGGTAAAGTAGAAAAAGAAAATCTTACTCAAAGTTGAAAAAAAAGAGTTTGAACTTATTCTATTGAATGAACGACATGCAAGAAATTTTTCGATCAGAATTCATTATTTTTTGGTAAGGTCGGAAAAAAATTAACTAACCTTAGATCTTAAAAATTTCAGAATATTGAAAATGATGTTTTTGTTAGAATTAAATACAATTAAGTAAGAGTTTGAATCAAACATGGTAATGAATTCAAAAATGGTAATGAATTGAGTAAACTAGAATTACGGGAGACAATTTCAATCCATATTAGTGAAAGAAATCTATTTAACTCATATTAATTGAGTTGGATAACTAATATTTTAAATGGATAAATATGAAGTTCAACTCATTTTAAAAGCTCACAAAATATGGATAAAGTGAATAAAATATGGACATCCATTTAACATAGAGATCACCCACCTATGCTTAAAATTTCTAATTGAACTATAAAATTTTAATATTTTTGTAAGAAAAAAAAATTAGGGATAACTGTGGGGTGGATTAGGGTTGGGGGAGAGGACTTTTTTTTTAATTTTCTTTGAAAAAAATTAATTATTTTTTTTTTTATAAAATGGGGGGGGGGGGGGGGGGGGGGGGGGGGGGACAATTTTTTTTTTCCTGAATTTTTTATATTTTGTGAAAAATCATTTAATTTAAAAGAAAATTTATGGGGTAGGGTAGGTTTTAATTTTCATTTTATTCTTTTTTATAAAAATAGGTTGGTTAGGGGGTAGACGGTAGGGGTAGGGGTGGGAGATGACAAAAGTGGGGGTAGGGGCAAGAAATTATTTCTAAAGAAAAAAATAGTTAGTTTTTTTTTTTTTGTGTGTGTGTTGGGGAGGGAGGGGATTATAGGGAGGAGTGGTGCAGGGGATGACGGGGTAGGTGATAAAAAATCAAGTTGATACGCATATAGAAATTCTAAGTTTTTGACTTTAGGATTTAAAGTGGGTTGGAATCATTTTTACCCAATCTATATTTACCCATATATTATATGGGTGGATTACAATCCAATCCATGTAACCTCAATCTACGTTCAATTCATCCAAATCTGATCTGGTCCACCCATTTGTCACCCTTAAATATGACACATTAAAATTTTTAGTAAAATAAGATACATTTTCTTGGTCAATCACGTACTCCATTTTTGTTATTCACGTATTCCATTAGAGTAGTATATATGCGCATTTGTACAATGCTTAAAATACAATGAAAAAGAGAATTTATTTTAATCAATTTCTTTTTATTTTTCATGGTATCAAAGTCAGACCCATCCAATTCATTATTTTTAATGTTTACCCCATCATCTTATATTGTCCACACTTCAGCTGTCCAGTCCTGGGCATGAGGAGGGGGTGCCATGATCCTAGTCTACATCTTGGATGAGACACTGTACTTAGAACCATAAGTGATCCCAAGTGAATCCTTGGGACTGCCATATTACTAAGGCCATACATTTAAAATAATAGAGAGGGAGCTTAATTACAGTAAAATGGGCAAATAAAAATAAATTAAAATTCTGAAATGACAAATATGAAAATTCAACAAAATCAGAACAGTCTGACTATGTCTAAAAGTCTGTACTAAAACTGATGAGTTATTAGGATAGGACCCCCCAACTAACTCTAAACAATTCAAAATGAAATAAGGTCTGAAATGAAATAAACTGAAACTTCAAGTTTTCCTTGAATCGTAAGGACTTGCTAAATTTACTGATGAAAGCTGAGATCTAAATTAACTGTGAGCGTGTGAATAAGTGCCTGAATCTACAATGTAAGAAAAAGTGTGGGCTCAGTACTATAGGATGTACTTAACATATGAGGTATGCAATATCATAAATATACTTGAAAACATGCTTTAAACTAAATTTGGATTCAACTAGTAAAACTGTATATGAGTATCAAAACTGTAATGCAGTGACTCAAAAGTAGAATCATAAACTATAAACATGAAGTATATTTATAAGTTATATTGTAAAATCTGAAGTTTTAGGCATAAGGGTAAGCAAAAAACCTTATTAAAATCCAACATACCTAATTATTGGAGAATCTTGAACTAAAAATTAGAGTAGAGACTTGAGAGAAGAACCCTAGACCTGAAGCTTGAGAGCATTCTTTGTTCTTTTGTTTTATGTCTTAGGAGTGTTAATCAATGCTAATGAGATGGAATCGACTAATTATCTATTAATTTTCCCTAAATGAATATAAAACAACGTAGTATAGGGAATAAAAGATAAGGAAAAGACTGTTATGTCCTTTAAAACTTGTTCTATATTCTTTCTTGTCATGGTGGTCCACGAGTCATTCCATGAGTCGTGGTCTAACTCTTGGTTCTAGGAATTATTTTTTCACATGTTCTGGACTTGGATTTTATGACAAACAATATGAGTTATGAAACCATTTCACAGTTCATACCGTGGATCATGATTTTGAGAAAAAATGTTAGCTTGTAGATAGGATTCTATAATTCAATATCATGACTTGTGGTCCACTCCAAGGGTCGTACTCTGACACGTGGGAACTGGGACCTTAAATATACCAGGTCATCAATTTCATGTGTCTACTTATTATTTGTGAACTAATATCGCGAGTCATGGACTGACTTGTGGTTCACTAAAACTAAATTATTTTATATGATTCTTCTTCAATGTATTTGAATTAGAGAATAGCAAAGTATAACATGTAAAAAATATTTCTTCTTTGAGATTATTCGTCCTCGAATGAAGACTAAGTTTGTATTAAGAAAGGAACTACTAGTACTGACTGGATGATAACTTAAACTAAATAACTAACATAATTACTGATTTGAACCAAGAGAAGAACTCAACTAAATTCATAGAACATGAGTTCATACTTAGAAATCGAGAGTAACTAATGAGGACATGAAACTGAGAAGAGTAACTATAGAAGAAAGTCTATTATCTCACATTTTCTGGATGCTAGGAAGGAATATCTATGGGTAATTGGCTATCATATATGCTTTTGCTTCCTAGGTATCTCTCTCAACTAACTGATTCCTCGACAAAACATTTACTGATGAGATCTCCTTATTCCTCAACTTGCGAACCTGCCTATCAAGTATCTTAGTTGATGCCTCCTCATAGGACATATTATTCTTCACACCAATGCTCTTCAAAGGAACAACAAGTGATGGATAAATAATGCATTTTCTTAGGAAGGACACATAAAACACTAGATGCACTAATGTCAACTCAATGGTCAGCTCTAACTCATAATCCACATTGTCAATTCACCACAAAATCCTATAGGTTCAATATACTAGGTGCTAAGCTTTCTCTTCTTATCAAATCTCAGTATCCCTTTTATAGGTAAAAATTTTAAGCACAATAAATCATCAATAATAAACTCAAGGTCCCTGAAGGAAAGATTTGGTTAGACAAATGAATATTGGCATCCCAATACGTGAGAAGTCCAATAATCAAAGGTCCACCTGAGCAATCCTGATGTTGTAAATATTGACCTATTTCAGATAAAAAATACACCTACAAAACCTCTGTCTTCTTCTTTGTTATTTCTTCTTCATTATCTGCAACAACATGACATTCATTCTAAAAGAAATAAAGAGAAGCAAGAGCAAAAGGTTCCCCACTCACTCTTCACTCATAATATCTACAACTATCTTGTTTATTTAAATATATATTCTAGTAATTCTAAGTTCTAATATTTCTTCTATTTTAGCAGTTATTACCTAACATGAGATTAAATGCATTGTGAGAGATCCAATATCTCGTAGTTAGATTTCAATAAAGATTTTAGGTTTTTTGTACCTTGCTTGATCTCCTCAGTTGTGCATACATAAAGTTTCCTTATAGATCTCTAATACATAAAAAACCTATTGTCCCTGGATAGATATTACATGTGTATATATTGATTATATAGCTAAGTTCAGGTAGTATAGGGTTGATCCTCATCATCGCTTTATCTTAGGGTTAGGCGACGATGTTTTTGAGTACAAGTGGATTTTGTACTCACCCTTGCATTCTTTTTCACCTATATTAAGAAGGTTCTAAACAAAGTATGAGCAGTTGGTGACCTGTAGCGGCTTGACTCTTTTCTCAATATCCTAAGGTGGTTGTTTGTCACGATTCGAGTCTATCCCTTAGACATAACATATCACTTATAGTTATAAGAGACCTCAAGCTAACCCATGACGTAATACTAAATAATCTGAATATCAACAAGACTGAGCGAAAGTTAAAATACATTCAGTTATTAAATTTAAAATAATTTGAGATAAAATTAAGTATGAATAATAACACTAAATTAAAATAAACTAAAAAGCAGAAGTCTGACTCTATGTCTAAAACACCTCTACTACTGATGAGCTACTAGGACAAGTCCCCACCTAACTTTAAATACTAAAGCTGAAAATACTGAAGAAAAGCAATAATAAACTCTAATATTCTCATAATAAGGACTCACCAGTAATAGCTGTTGAGGTTGCACTAGAATATACTAACCTTAATGCTGAGATTGAGCACCCAAACCTATATCATGAGATGATACAATGCAAAAAAAAGCATGCGATCAATACTTCGACTGTATTGAGCATCTGAGATATGCATGATATAAAATAAACTGAACATATGAAAATACTAATAAATTGTACTAAATGTAAGTTGAGTTCAAAATGGAATAATATGTTGAAATATAGCGTTATAACCCAAAACATACCTACTAGAATACTAAGGTACACTTTGATATCAATAACAATATATATAGTATCTAAGAGTATGGGTCATGCGTAAGTATTGAATTGAGTCTATGGGACATTCTATTAACTGACATAAACTACGTAAGCTAACATGCATTCTAATGTATACAAACCATAAAGGGAAACCAATATACCTTGAAATAATATAAACACATAACTAGAGAGATATGTAAACCGATGCCCAAACTGAAAGGCGTAAATAAACCTATGGTGGCACACAGTTTGGGACATTGGCAAAACTGGGGCCCTAGTCCAACTCAATGCTAAGTACTACTCCCAATTTGATAATATATTAATATCTCATTAAACTAATGTTTTGAAACCTGAGTCAGAACTTAATTTGTCAGAAAGTATTGTATAACTGAAAACTGATCATATTGTCTATGCTAAAACTTAATAGTCTAAAACATGTTTTGGAAAACATAACAGAATATATGAAATTTACTTGAAATCATGCTAGTATTCAATTTAGGTAAGATAATATCATATTGGATGTAAAACAATAAAACACTTGTCATAATAGTATAAAAATCATGAGAAGACTAAAGTTTAAGGGAAATTATAATCTGAGTATGAACCCCAACTCATAATTCATAGATAAACTGGAATTTTTAAAGCTATTTTAGGACATACTGGTGAAAATATACCCATTGCTAAAATCCTACGTACCTAGAATATGTAAGATTTTAAGAATTTTGACTTGGAGAATGAACCCTAGGTTTTGGGATTTGAGAGGGTTTAATTGCCTTTTCTTATCTGAGATGTTTTTGGGAGAAGTTAAAGGAAATAATCAACCAGCTCCCCCATAATCCCACTTCGGATAGCCCCAAATGATGTTGTTTAGGATAGGATTTAAGGAAAATATGAAACTACCCTTTTAAAAATGTATCTAAAATTTTTAATTCAGTCGTCATGGGTATGGTACAAGTCATATCCTGATACCAAGAGTCATCCTCTGAATTGTGGTTCCTAGGCTGGATTTATGGCTTCGGAGATGATTTTAACCTCATGACTTAAGGGATTTACCTAGGAGTCGTTGCAGGGACTTATAAACCCTAGAGAAACAATATTGTTACTTATATTTCTCATCAATAGGAGTCACTTAATGACTTGTAATAAGGGTGCACAACTCATGACTTCAAGTCGTGGCCACTGAATGAAATTTCATCTTTCAGAACTTTGGTCTAACTTTTGAGAATGGGTCACCTTGTGACCCCTGCTAGTAGACCATGACACATAGTATGAGTCCTGACTATTGGGAACTAGGTTAGCTGCTGAATTCTTACCATAGTTTAGCTCATGACTCATGGACACACTGTATGGCTTGTATAGTACATCATTTTATGACAAAAAGTTGAATTTTCTGCTGGGTTTTGTACTAAGTCCTAGAAATGATCTTATAGACTTTTGGGGTGTTACAATATATCCATTTTGGGAACATTCATCCTACAATAAAGACTAACTAGGTTGAAAAAGGTAGGGAAAGAGTTGCAATTGCAAGAAGAAAGTCCTAAAAGCTAAAGTACTATCTTGACAACTAATTTCTAATGGAAATATAACTAAGATGAATTTGTTAAGCATGTGTGCATACTAAGGGCATAGGAAAAACATATGGAACATGAAAATAGAAAGAATACTAATGAGGAAATTATTACCTCAAGCTACTAAAAATCTAGAAGGAAAAAAATGAGGGTACTTAGCAATCATCTCTGCTTTTGCTTCCCATGTAGCTTCCTCAACTAGTTGATTTCTCCAAGGACTTTCACCAACACAACTTCCTTATCCTCACATTATGAACCTAATGATCAAGAATCTCAATAGGGGCCTCTTCATAAGAGAGACTATTTTTATGCCCACACTCTCTAATGGTATAACTAATATTGGATCACCAATGTACTTCTTCAACAAAGATATAATGAAATATTGTTCATTTTGTTCTCTAATGCTAAATCTATGCATAAAGCTAACTCATAGGCCACATTACTAATGAGCCTTAAAATCTTGTAAGAGCTAACATATCGGGGCTAAGCTTTTTCTTCTAGCAAAATCTTATTACCCCTCTTATAGGTGAAATTTTAAAATAAACTCAATCATAAATTACAAACTTAATTTATTGTCTCCTCACATCTGTATAGGATATTTATGATACTAAATTATTTTTGTAATTTTACTAATTACCTTAAATTTGTACATAGCCTTACGAGTTGAATTAGGCCCTATCAATATAGCTTCACCATCCTCAAATGATATAATAAGAGATCTATAACTTCTACCATAAAGCACCTTAAATAGAGCTATTTAAATATTAGAGTGAAAACTATTATTATAAGCAAACTCAATGAGAGGTAAATAATTATCCCAATTACTTTTAAATTTAATCACAAAAGCTCTCAATATATCCTCTAAGAATTTTCCACTCTGCTTGACCATCTATCTAGGAGTGGAAAGCTGTATTAAGATAAACTTGAGTAAAGAGACCTTCTGAAAAGATTTTAAAATTGCAATGTGAACTGATTACCCCTATCAAAGGTGATAGACAAGGGAACTCCATGAAACTTGATAAACTCTCAAATGTTAATTCTAGTATAATCCCAACTAAATTTATAGTATTAATGGCAGGAAATATACTGACTTAATTATTCGATCAATAATACTAACTAAGTCATTCAATGTACAACCATCTATATTGAATCATGTTGTTGGTGTATATAACGCAACCCACTTCTATTGAGAAATGACGCTATTCTAAGTCATACCTCCCAACTCTAGCATTTAGCCTTTGTCTACAGGTAATTTGGACATTTATCCACAAACTCCATGATATCCCTCTTCATGCCATTCCTCCAATAAACTTTTCATACATCACAGTACATCTTAGTGTCACTAATTGAATAGAATACTAAGAAATGTTAGCTTTTGTCAACATCCACTATCTCAAATCATCAACATCTAGAGAACACAAATGATCCTGATAACAAACCACATCATCTCTCACAAAGATTCAGATTCTTCTGAATAAATATATATTGAAGGCCTTTGTGATTCGTGATGTAACAACTCTTACTGTGATTTTTAGCTTTTATGTATTCTGACCATTTTTACCTTTCTTATAGTTACTTTATATCATTTATGAGTTGTGTGGATGGTTGGCATATTTTTTAAAGTTATTTGAATGAGTTTGAGGTTTTGAGTAGCCTCAAAAGTGATTAGTTTGACTTTGATCAGCTTTTTGAGACTCAAGCACCAGATGATGATTGTTTCAATTTTATTAAATTAAAAATATTAATTTTGAGTTAGTTACATAATTGGTTTGAGTTTTGAGTCTTTATTTTGAGTTCCTAGGTTTTAGATGAGAAACTAGTTACATTAGCTTAGATGAGGTCCCAGAGGTTAACTTATTGAAAACAACCTCTTTTGATTAACTTGATGGTTCCATTGATCTGACGCATCAAAATTAGACTAGTATTCTTATTGTTATTTTATTTTTGTGGAGTCCCAAATAAATTTTGAAGGTCCGTTCAGAGGATTTTGAGTTATTCCCTTTCAACTGAACTGTTGCATCTGTTGCAGTAATAATATCTTCTTTCTATTCTTGGGGGTCCTTTTGCATTTGTGAATAAATATTCTGGTGTTCACTGTGATTGCAGTTGTGGGGCTTGCAATCATAAAGTGTTAGAGGCTTAGGTCCTCATATATGCGATGTGGTGGCCATATTTACGAAGGATTTTATTCAATTCATACTCAATAAAGTGACTATAATCACAAAGAAGAACCACTTGACCAGTATAAAAACTCTATTTTCATGATTCCAACTTATTTTTCACCACTTTTTAAATAATGAAACCTCATGAAAGATGATTTTAAAGAGGGACGTTCATCAAAGATATTTGGGATAGCTTCTTGGTAAAAAAGGGCAGATCGGTGCACTTAAGCTTCCGCTATGCATAGGATATAGGGAAGGTTCCCACCAAAATGGTGTATTGTACGCAACCTTACGTTGCATTTCTGCAAAAGGTTGTTTTTAAGGCTTAAAAGCCGTGACCTCTTAGTCACATGGGGTTTTACTTGGTAAAGTGAGAAAATAGGTTTTCTTTGATTTTAAAATCTATTTCAACTCATTTTTTTAATGGATTTTCATATTTAGGATCCTTGAAGTATGGGGCTTGACTGTTCAGTAAAATTCTAGTTTTACTCTTTTTATTCAGGGCTAATTTTCAAAATATTTTTGAACTAGGAATGAAATTAGTGAATATGAGTATCATCTAACTTCTTTGACGTGTAGATTATGTTTTTGATAGATTAGGTTCTTTTGAGACCACACCATAGGAAGATTTTCTTGTTGAAAGGTCTAAGTTTGAGTTTTTACTATTTGAGATAGGCTATGACTTAACTTTCTTTAGGTAGGACTGGGGATTTAACCATTCATGTAAAGTATTCTATGAATTGATGAATTTATCATGAGATTCATCTTTTGTGATCATTATTAAATCCCTTTTCCCTTGCAAGGGCTTATGTGAACTTTATTATTGACTTGAGAGGTTATTATTACTATACTACCCGAGTGGAGGTTGCTATTGGTCTTGTTTGAGCATTAGTTTTCTTTATCATTATTATGATTTCTGAATGGGGGCATGAATTGATAACATCAATTTTTTACATGACTCTTCATTAACGTGGTGCCATATGATGGCTTAATTTGAGGAGATTTGAGCTAATTTGATTCCATTATTAAGTTAATTCATTACGTGATATTGCTTTAGTTATGAGTATTCATCCATTTACATAGAATTGGGACTACAGGAAAATACTAATTATTGAACGAAAATAGAATATTTCACAAAATGTTTTAACCGAGGGATATGCCGGTAAGGTTAATTGAGAATGATATTTTGAAAGTATATGAGTAGTGAAACCATCTCCCCATAGGTCCTATCCTGGAGACTTATACTCGAAAGGTGTATATCAGGTGGTATTGGGACATTGCATCTGTATCATACCATTGCATTGCGTTGCATCATTTGCATTACTATTATATGTTTGTTATTGTGTAATTATTTTTTACTTATAGATTGATGTGTATTTATTCTTATACTACTACTATACTTGTATAATTATTAGGAGATATGATTTAATCCACATAAAGAACTTTTTGTATGGGGGTAGAAGCGTGCTTATAGTATCCTTTACTTGTTCGATTTTCTGCTTTTCTCGGTTGGTATATGATACCTACTGAGTACAAGTGAATTATATTCACTCTTATTTAATGTACAATTTTAGGGCAAATACAATTTTGAGTACAACCTGCAGAGCATGAGATCATGTTGTAGTGACGCTATTGCAAAGTACTAGTGAGCTCCTTGTTCAAGGCTTGATTTCAGACTCTGTCTTATCTATTTTGTATCTACTTTCTTATTTAGAGACATAGTTGTGTATTTTTCACTCTTTAGTATTAGTGCTCTTTACTCATGACATAGGATTTTGGGTTTGGAGTTGTTTTTTTCCAGTTTCAACTTTTTTTGTTCTATATACATTGATATATCCTTACTTTATTATCAAGTCTCATATTTGGGTTTTCTTTATTACTTTTTCACTTTTGTTATTGGTCTTACCTACCTTGGGTTGGGAAGTGGTAGGTGTCATCATGAACTCAATTTTGGATCATAAAAAATTGGTATCAGAGTGCTAGGTTCACTTATCTCGTGAGTAAAGAGTAATATATCTAATAGAGTCCCATAGATTGATAATTTCATAGCCATATGTATCTTTGGGATGCTATAGGACATCCTTAGGAAAACTTCTCTAATTTGATTATATATCATGTCCATTGTTTATGTTCAATATTCCAAATTTATATTCTATTGTTTCAGCCCAGATGGTGAGGACTAAATCCAGAGTTATTAAGGAGGTTGGGACATCACCCATTATTGGAGCCCAGTTAGAGAGAGAGATAGGGATTGCAACTGATTCAGAGGTAAAAGTCATCCATGAGAAAAAGATACTGCTAGAGGACGAGCTAAAGTGGCCTCTTCCAAGCCTGGGATTGATCATGATAAGGTAACTTATTAACCAGAGAATGTGAGACCAGCTTAGGCCCTCTAGGTTTTTATGGTTACCCTGGTCTTGTAGGATCTACTGATTCATCTCTAGTGGAATTTGGATAGAATTACCTAAATATGTGTTCTACTTTGTACACTGGATGGTTCTCAGGATACAAGGGGTGTACAATCACCAGTGCAGGCTCTTTTTTATAGATTTTAAACTCTTTAGGCATATCCATTCATTGTTATATCCCTACGTGTTGAGAAATTACCTACTAAATTAGTTATTTTACCTATTGATATAGGTCCAGTCATGTCTGTTGATGAGTAGAATAGATTTAAAAGATTCATCATATTATCCCCTCTTAAGTTTAGTAGTTCCATTGGCGATGCTGCTTATGAGTTTTTGATTGATTATCAAGAGAGGTTACATAACCTTAGTCTGCTTTAGTCCCATGGAACTGCTTACACTACCTATCATTTGACTGATGTGTCTAGGTAATAGTGGAGATCTCTTGTCGATTGTAGAACAATAGGTTCCTTTCTTTTGATATGGGCCTAATTTTCTAAAACTTTCCTTGAGAGATTTATGCCTTTTAATTTGAGGGAAAAATGGAGAGATGAGTTTAATTATATAGAGCAGTTATCCATGACTATTGCAGACTATAAGGTGACTTTTATACATTATCAAGATACACCATAGCTAGCATTTCTATAGAGCCTGAGAGGATCAAGAAGATTGTTAAGGCTTGGACTAGTTATTACCAATTGGGGATAACTCACTTAGTGGATTTTAGTTATTCTTTTCAAAGTATAGTGGATCATGCTGAGAGGATGCACTTACAGGGCAATCTAGAGGTCATTCATCTAGAGGTAGGGATTTCTTAGGTAGAGGTTCTTATAGTTACCGTGGATAACTGGTTCATGCAGTTTTACAAATTTTAGATGGTAAGTTTTTGGGTTTTGAGACTTTGAGTAGTCAAAAATTAGGTCATACAAGTGAAGGGTATTAGTTTAGTTCATCAGGTTATGGAGGGTATTTTTGTTCTTCTGGGCCTTCTCACTATGACTTTTCTAAAATAAGATAGTTTGTGTATGATGAGTTTGGAAAATTATCAAGGGGTTATCCCTGGTATGTGATTGGTCCTCCCTAATTGGGTTTTTACCTTTAATTTTGTTCCACTCTTATTTTAGTAGTTAGAGGTGGTATACAAAGCAGTAGGGATGGTTTTTGAGGTACCATAGGTGGGGCTTAGAAATCTTGTAAAGGTAGATAAGGAGTCACTCAATCTGCTAGTGGACGTAGTTTGTGTTATACTTTCCTAGGAGACTTAAGGCAGAGGAATCTAATGCAGTAATTCAGGTATCATCCTAATTTTCCAACATCCTACTTCAATATTATTTGACCCTGAGTCTGCATTATCTTATATGTCTGTATATTTTGCTACTGGTATTTATGTTATGTGTGAGTCCCTTGCTATGGATATTCATATTTCTACCTTTGCAAGTGATTTTTTAGTGGTAAATCAATTGTACCAATCTGGTGTGGAGACATTTTTGGGGTGTGAGATTTGGGTAGACTTGATTATCCTTGATATGGTTAATTTTGATGTAAAATTGGGTATGGATTGGTTGGATCCTTATCATACTATTGTGAATTGTTTTTCTAAGATCATAACCTTAACTACTCTGTGTGTGCCAAGATTGGAATATAAAGGTACTACTAGCTTGTTTATTAAGGTGGTTATATCTTTTCTATGTGCTCATCGCATGGTAGGGAAGAGCTGTTTTTCTTTTTTGGCTTATGTTTACGATACTATTGTTGATTCACCACCTCCCTTGGATACTATATAAGTTGTTAGAGATTTCATAAATGTGTTTTTATGGACATATCTGGCATGCCTCTAGACCAGGATATTGATTTTGTCATTGATGTTAAGCATGACATTAAGCCCATTTATTTTTTTCCTTATAGAATGGCCTCAAAAAAATTGAAGGAATTGAAGGAGTATTATAGAATTTATAAATAAAGGTTTTATTAGATCAAGTGTATCTTCCTAGGGTGATCTTTTTTTGTTTGTAAGGAAGAAAGATAGATCCATGCCTATGTTTACTAATTTTCATCAATTAAGCTAAGTGACTATCAAGAACAAGTATCCTCTTCCTTATCTTGATGATTTTCTTGATTATCTTTAGGGTACTGCAGTGTTTTCTATATCAACTTGAGATCTGGTTACCATCAGTTGAGGATTAGAGCTTCAGATGTTCCAAAAAGGGCTTTTCAGATGTGGTATTGCCCATTATAAGTTCTTGGTTATCTTTTGGGCTGACTAATACCTTGAAAACATTAATGAAGTTACATGCCAAGTTCTCTAAATGTGAGTTTTTGTTGGATTCTACTTCTTTCGTTGGGTCATATAGTGACCAAGGATGGTATTATGGTTGATCTAGACAAGGTGACGATGATTAATGATTGGGCTAGACCTACTTCTCCTATCAAATATTGGAGATTTATGCAGTTAGCAGGATATTATAAGTGGTTTATGCAGGGCTTCTCTTTTGTTACTGCTCTTTTGACCAAGTTGAATCATAAAAAGATTATTTTTTAGTAGTAAGATAATTGTGAGATGATCTTTCAAAAGCTTAAAAAGTTGATTTTAACTTATCTTGACTTTAGCTAAGAAGGTCTTGGAGCTCACCATATTTTGCGGTGCTTCAAAAGTTGGTTTGGGTGGTATGTTGATGCAAAAGGGTTTAGTGATTGCTTATGTTTCTTGGTAGTTGAAGGGACCGTGAGAAAAACTACCCTACTCATGATTTGGAATTACCCATAGTTGTGTTTGTATTGAAATTATCGTGACACTATTTGTGTAGAGTTCATTGTGAAATTTTCTCTGATCATCATAACCTTTAGTACTTGTTAACTTAGTGAGATCTTAATATGAGAAAACATAGTTAGTTAGAGTTTTTTTTAAGGATTATGATATCACTATATTTATCATCTGGGAAAGGCTAATGTGATAGCAAATGCCCTGAGTTAGAAGGCGGTAAGTATGACGAGTTTGACTCATCTTTTGGCAGAGGAGCGACACTAGTTGGTTTGACTTGATATTTTTACACCTAGACGTGATTTGGATTATGTTGAGGGTAGATCCTCATTGATGGAGCATATTCAAGCTCAGTAGTTTAATGATGAGAAATTGAGGGCGATTTGTGATAAAGTGATGAGTGATGAGGCGAGGACTATATCTCTTGATCTTGAAGGTATTTTAAGGATTGAAGGTCGTATTTGTGTGTCAAGATTCGGTGGTTGGATTAGAATGATGTTGGAGGAGGCTCTCTGTTCAAACTATTCAATTCATCCTGAAGTGGATAAGATGTAGCAATATTTAAAACAACACAAATAGTGGTGTGGTATGAAGAAAGACATTGTAGAATTTGTGTACAAGTGTTTCAATTATCAGTAAGTGAAGTATGAAAATCAACGATAGGGTGGTATAATGCAGAGAATGCTTGTTCCTAGATGGAAGTAAGAGCGGATCACTATGGACTTTGTGATTGGCCTACCTCCGACTTTAGGGAAGTTTGATTCTATTTGGGTAATTGTGGATAGGTTGACCAACTCAGTGCACTTTATACTGTGAAAATAATTTATAATGCAGATAAATTATCCAAGATCTACATCTGTAAGATGTTCGATTGCTTAGTGTACCTATCTCTATTGTTTCTGATAGAGGTATGCGGTTTACCATAAATGTTTCAAGCTCTATGTAGAGTGAGTTGGGTACTTAGCTTGAGATGAGCATAGATTTTCACCCTCAAATAGATGGCCAGCCAGAGTGAATTATTCATGTGTTAGATTACATGCTTCGAGAATGTGTTATGGATTTTGGTGATCATTGGGACTAGTTCTTTCCCTTAGTAGAGTTTACCTACAATAACCTTTAATATGCTAATATTCAGATGATGTTTTTTGAGGCTTTTTATGGATGGAGGTGTAGAGCCCCCATGGGATGGTTTTATTTCCTTGAGTTTAGGCCTTGAGGAACCGGCTTATTGAGAGACTCAATGGATTAAGTGAGACTAATTCAATAGAGGATTTTGGCTCCTATCATAGACAGAAAAGTTATGTCGATTGACAAGTTCATGATGTAGCATTTATTCTTGATGAACAGGTCTAGTTGAAGGTACACCCATGAAGTATGTGATGACATTTGGGAAAATATTAAAGCATAGTTGAGATTTATTGGGCCTTTTGAGTTCCTCGCAAAGTATGGAGATATGGCCTATAGTCAAGCTTTATCTCCACTTGACAGTTGTTCATTCGGTATTCCATGTCTCTATATTGAAGTGATACCATCCCGATGATTCACATGTCATCTAGTGGGATTCAAATGCATTAGATCATGATTTTTCCTTCATAAGAGGAGACTATAGCTATATTTATAGGCAGACTAGAAAGTTGAGATCCAAGCATATTGATTCTATGAAGGTTTAGTAGAGATATCACCTTATTGAGGAGGCTTTGTATGGGGTTGAGTCTGATATAAGGAGTAGATACCCCCAGCTTTTGACAAATTCAAGTGTCACAATCGAACCCGAGCCTAGCCGTGATTGGTATCTCAAGCCCACTGAGGACCGAAGACCACCCCCATAGCCTGTCCACTCCAAGCATAACCCAAATAATAAAAAATCGGAAAACAATAGGAGAATAAAGATAAAACAATTAATGTAAGTAAAAAATAAGCTCTAAGAGTCAGCAACACCATCCAACCCACACATGTCCACAAAATCCTCTAAACCAATCTAAATATCAACCTAGGTCGGGACATGCCCCCGACCATGACAATGACAATGACAATGACAATGACAATGATAATGTTAATGTAAACTCTTCAATTTCAAAAATATGGAAAGAAACTGATGGAATGAATAAGCTTTCCAGTGGATAGAAGCTCACCGTTTCACTGCAAACCCAACAGATGACCGCACCACCTAACACGACATAAAACAATAGAAGAAACCCTACATCATGAAAGGATATAGCATTCGGGTACATTTGGTGGGGTGAGCGCTAACATGTAACTCAGGGTAGGGATAAAATAATTTCATTTCAAAATCAAGTCCAAACTCATTGTACATGTTCACATAAATAGGTACATACATATAAATATGATGCTGGGATAGGGAAAAAGGTTTAGCATAAGATTTAAAATCATTAACCTAGATTGTATAGCTCTAACCATCCTAAAAATACCCATGGGCTATATGGGTCCGACTCCCCGACCAGAAGGGCTCCAGTGCTTGTTTGCCGCACTAACCAGAGAAATAAAAGGAAGGGCCAGGGAATCCATGACCCCAGCCATTCCAATATATATATATATATATATATATATATATATATATATATATATATAATGTGTGAACTGTGCATATGGTCACCAAGGCCCCCACATCGGCAAATATAGTTTCCAGTATTGGTCCCCCCGGGACCTCCACCTTTCATGGCGAGCTACACAGCTCCCTTTAAACCTAAATTAAAAAATTTACACATAACCCATTTATTTAACCAAGGAGTCATCCATTTAGGCATTTACCGAATGGTATCATCATACCAATTAGTTATGTTTGCAAGATAATTCCACTATGCCAAACTAAACCAATTAGCCATAAGACTACAAATTTCCAATTTAAAATCAATCCATGACCACCAAGGCCTTTTAAAACCATTTTTATCTATTTATCCATTAATGCAATGTAATAGTTTAGCAAAGTGTACAAAACCATGTAATTGTCCATATTTCAAAACTAATTATACTAGTGGGTTTAGGTTAATACCAATTCCAAACTATAAATGATAAGTTTGGGGGAATCCACAAATCCTATTCCATTCACCATGCCCATGCACTCGATAATTTCCAAAATCCATCCATAAAGTATAAACAAATGCATGTAAACCATAAGGATACCACTTAAACAATAATCATCCAAAACCTCAACCCAAATTCCAAAACCAAACATTAAAACCACATGAATATTAAACCATTGCATGCCAACATAAAATACAAGTTTAAGGAAGAGATACATGTATGATAACACCAAGAATTTGGAGCAGAAATCACACTTTTAGCCCTACATGACCAACCTTTAGAAACCCTGGCTTTGGTTTTGACTTGGTAATTTGACAAAGGCAAAAGTGTTTATGTTATGTTTAATGAGGGGACATAGGGCTAATGGAATATTTTATGTAGGAATATTGTAAAGGAAGGAAAAGATGGAATTACCCTTAATGAAAAATGTGTAGGAAAATAACTCCCAGTTGCTATGGGTCGGATAATGACTCATAGTCACTGGTCATAAGTCATCACCACGACTCGTAGTCTGGGCAGTGACATTAGGGCCACCTTACTGGTTTGGTCATGAGTTGGTCACCATGTCTCGTAACATTACCTTACGACTCGTATGGTCCCAATCATGACCATGATAGAAACTTAGGGAAACACTACTGGTTAGGCCATGATTGCCCTATATGACTCATGAGGAGTCTTCATGACTCGTCACTTGAGTTGTAATATGAGCAATAAGCACAATCACTGAGAAAAATTAGAGTCCAAAACCTGGGGTATTACATTACCCCCCAGGATCATTCATTCCCAAATGAGGAGTTAAGGCACCCTTTCGCACGAATACAAGACAGAAAGCAACCACAAAACCATGAAAAACACTTGAAAAGCAATTAGAATAAGCGAAGCACATACCTTACCCATGATTATCCAACCCGAAGAACAAAAATATATACTTGGCCTTCATATCCTCTTCAGCCTCCTAAATAGCTTTCTCTACCTTTTGATTTCTCCATAGAACCTTACTGAAATGACAACCTTAGTCCTCAATTGGCGAAATTACGTATCCAAAATCTCAATCAGGGCCTCCTAATAAGACAAAGAATCCAAAATACCAATATTCTCAAGAGGCATAATTAGAGAAGGCCTCCTAATAAGACAAAGAATCCAAAATACCAATATTCTCAAGAGGCATAATTAGAGAAGGATCGCCCACATACTTCTTCAATATCGACACATAAAAAATCCAATGAATGAAACCCAAACTCGCAGGCAAATCTAACTCATAGGCAATTTTCCCCACTCTCTTTAAAATCAGATATGAACCAATATAATGAGGATTGAGTTTTCATTTCTTCCCAAACCTTATCACTCACTTCATAGGAGAAACTTTCAAAAATATCCAATCACCTATATCAAACTCCAAATCCTTTCACCTCACATTATCATAAGACTTTTTGAGACTTTAAGCAGTCTTAAGTCTTTCCCTAATCACCTTTACCTTCTCCATGGATTGGTGAACCAAGTCAGGACCAAACAACCTAGTTTCACCAATCTCAAACAACCCAATAAGAGACCTACACCTTTTAACATAAAGATCCATCCCAATACTACAGTGATAATTATTATTATACACAAACTCGATAAGAGGTAAGTGGTCCACCTAATTTCCCTTAAAGTCAATCACACAAGCCCTTAGCATTTTTCAAAGTCTGAATTGTCCATTTCACTTATCCATCTGTTTGAGTGTGAAAAGCGATGTTAAGGTTCACCTTGGTCCCCAAACCTTTCTGAAATAAACTCCAAAAGTGAGAAAAGAATTGCGTACCTCAGTCTAAAATGATCTATACCAATACTCCATACAATCTGACTATCTTCTCAATGAATAACTTAGTATAGTCCTCTCCAGAGTAAGTAGTCCTCACAGGCAAGAAATGAGCAGACTTAGTCAGCCTATCTACATTGACCCAAATGGAATCATGCTCATTATAAGACCAAGTAAGACTCATACCAAAGTCTATATTGATTATCTCCTACTTCTATATGGGCAACTCAATCTCTTGAGACATGCCACCCGTTCGCAAGTGCTCAATCGTTACTTGTTGACAAACCATGCACTTAGCTACAAAGTTAGCACATCTCTCTTTATATTGATCAACCAATAAATCTACTTTAAATCATGAGCCTTGGTCAAAATCCTCTTTCATAGCCCATCAATATCAGAAATACACAACCTACCGTGGTACCTCAAGATACCCTCTCCACCAATCTCAAAGGCTATAACCTTTTGTTATCCCACCTCATCATTAATCTACAATAGAATGGGATCCAAAATCTGTTTCTCCTTCAACTCAGCACCAAGATATGATTTAACCATTTCTTGCACAATTACTCCTCCATCCTCAGAGTTCAAAAAATAAACTCCTAAGTTAGCTAGTCGGTGAATATCCATCACCAATATTCATTTCTCCTCATCCAAATAAGATAAAATCCCATTGACAACCTGCTAAGAGCATCAACAACCATATTAGCTTTACTTGGATGATAGTGAAGACTCGTATCATAGTCTTTTAGCATCTCAAGCCATTACCTCTGCAAAAAATTCAACACTTTTTGAGTAAACCTATACTGCAGGCTTATATAATCTTAATAGATGTCTACATGTACCCTGTACAAATAATGGCACCAAATCTTCAATGAAAAAACCACTATCGCCAACTCTAAATCATGAGTTGGATAATTTCTTTCATGAACCTTAAGTTTCCTAGAAGCATTGGCCACAACCTTACTATGTTGCATCAAGACACAACCCAGTCCCTCATGGGATACATCACAATACACGACAAATCCCATACCTCAGGCAAGGCCAAAATTGGCATCGAAGTCAGCCTATCCTTCAACTTCTCAAAGCTACCTCACAAGCATTGGACCACAAGAACTTTACTTTTCTTTGAGTCAACCTCATCTGCGGAGCATCAATACAAGAAAAGCTCTTTACAAATATCCTATTATAATCGTCCAAGCCCAAGAAGCATCGAATGTTAGTTGGAGTCATGGATCTAGGCCACCTATTAACCACCTCAACTTTTTATGGATCTACCTTGATCCCTTCACTACAAACAACGTGCCCAAGGGACGTCACAACATTCAACCAAAACTTACACTTAGAGAATTCAACATACAACTTTTGATCCTTAAGAGTATGCAACACAATTCTGAGTTAATTGACATGATCCTCCTCGCACTTAGAATACACCAAAACATCAATGAAAACAATAACAAACAAATCCAAAAAACTGCCTAAAAATTTGCCTCATAAGATCCATAAAAGCAGTTGGAGCATTAGTCAATCCAAATGACATAACCAAGAGCTTATAGTGACATATTGGGTTCAAAAAACAATCTTGGGAATATCATCCTTCCTAATTTTAAACTGATGATAGCCCGAATAGAGGTCAATCTTAGAGAAGCGTCTAACACCCTGAAGTTGGTAAAAAGATCACTATCCTAGGAAGAGGATACTTATTCTTCACCATCACCTTATTAAATTATTGGTAATCTATGCACATCTAAAGAGACCCATCTTTCTTACGCATGAAAAACATCGGGGCACTTCATAGAGAAATAATAGGACGGATGAAACCCTTATCCAAAAGATACTTTAAAATATCCTTAAGCTCCTTTAACTCAGTCGAAGCAATTTTATAAGGAGGAATAAAGATAAAATGGGTATTCGGTGAAACATCAATCCTAAAGTCTATTTCCCTATTGAGAGGAATGCTAGAGATCCTAGAGAAATTTTTTTGGAAATTCATTTGCCACAAGGATAGATTGCAAAGAAGGAACCTCAAAACTAGAATCTTTAACCCAAACCAGATGATTTAGACACCCCTTGAAAATCAAATTCTAGGCCCTAAGATAAATAATAAACTTTCTTTTGGCACTAATGAACTTCCCTCCCATTGAATTACCAGTTCATTATGAAATTGGAAGCTGACCTTACAGGTCCTATAATCTAAAGAAGCGTAGCACGAGTGAAGCTAATCCATCCCCTAAATGACATCAAAATCCACCATGTCCCACTCTATCAAATCCACCAAGGCCCCCTATAAAAGATGGAAATCACATAACCCAATAGATATTTTTAGCCATAATAGAATCACCTACCGAAGTAGACATATAGAAAGGCTCAAAAACGTTTCCAGGATCAAAACCAAAATACACAACTACATAAGGGGTCACATAAAAAAGGGTAGACCTGATATCAAGCAAGCAATACACATCTCCATAGAAAAGCATTAACATATCAGTGACAATATCAGGAGATGCCTCAAATTCCAAATGGGTGGAAAGAGCATAAAGACAACTCCAATAAGTACCGGTACCAGAAGTAACAACCTTTGGTGTAAAAGCCAAAGATGTGGCAACTAGAACTTTATTAGCCCCAGGTTAATCCTACTATATGTGACCAAGCTGGCCATAGTTAAAGCACTAATTTCTCCCCTTATAACAATCCCCCCGGTGAAGCTGACTGCAAAATCTACAGGAAAGATATGGTGGGGCTGATTGAGCTCCACTAGCCTAAGACTGGGCACCCTATGCCTTAGGACTACTACTATTCTGAAATTGATTATCACCAAATAACTTCGGATATGGAGCAATAGTTGAAAAATATGAAACAGAGTTTTCCCAAGTCTTCTTCTTGCTCTAATGTCTACCATATCTCCTACTAGCTTGCCGAACTCTGCCCTACTTTGAATACTTGATCTTTTTATTCTGCCTCTCTCCAATATCCATCTATTTTTTGTTTCATCCTCCACCTACTGTATATAAACCACAAGCCTTAAGATATCTATATCATTGTTCAATATTGCAACCTTACATTCCAATACCAAGTCATGTGATAAACTCAAAGTAAACTTCCTCATTCTATCCCTCATACTAGACATGAACTATGGAGCATAGCAAGAAAACTAATGGAATTTAAAGGCAGACTCCTTCACACTCATCTTGCCTTGCTTTAGATTTACAAAATCCTCTGCCTTTGCTTTCCTCAACTTTTGAGGAAAGAAATAATCAAGAAAGGCACCAGAGAACTCATCCTATATAACTGGCTCAACATTATCACCTCTTAATTGCTCTCACTCTCTATACCTTGATATGCCACATCTTTCAATTGATATGTAGCAAAATCCATACCCTTAGAATTAAAAGCATGCATCACCCTGAAGATTTTCTCTATCTCATCAATGAATCCTTGAGGATCCTCCTCAACCTTAGAGCCTTTGAAGGTTGGGGGATTCAACCTCATGAACTTACCAACTTGAGTAACCTCCAAAGAATAAGCAATGAAACCACTTTGACCTGACTGGCTAGACTGAGAGGTCACCAACAGAGTCAATAGTTGAATAAAATAATGGAAATTTGCATTAGAGATGTCTCCTTAAGGTGACTAAGCATAAGTATCACCAACCAAAGAAGGGCTAGTCAGGACCAGTGTAAACCCAGGTAGAGCAGAACAATTGGGAGCAGGTACCCTAGACTAGGTCTGAACTTCATAAATAGGATGAGTCCTCTCCACATTTCCCTTTGGTGGGGCAGAGATTCCAACAAAGTTTCTGTGAATATCAGATCTTCGAGGAGACGTGATCTAAAATACACACAAACTCGGAGTTAGAGAAATTCCATACCCCTGGACCCTATTCCCTAAAATAGAACATAAGAAAGGGAAACATTCATAAATATCTTGTAGCCTCCCCTTATAATTATGGCACTCTACTAAGCCATAAAAAGGAGTTTGCTCGACACGGCTTTATGGAAATCCAATGACCTTGAACCTATGCTCTGATACCAAGCTTTTCACGACCTGACCCAGGACCTAGTTGTGCCGAGTATCTTAAGCCCACTAAAGAACAGAGACCACCCCATAGCCTGTCCACTCCAAGCATAACCCAAATAATAATAAAACAGAAGAAAATCAGAGAATAAAGATAAAATAGTTAGTGTAACTCAAAAATAAGCTCTAAGAGTCAGCAACACCATTCAACGCACATATGTTCACAAAAGCTGGTAAAGCAATTCGAATATCAACCTAGGTCGGGATATACCGCCGACCATGACAATAACAATGACAATGATAATTTTAATATGAACTCTTCAATTCTAAAATATGGAGAGAAACCAATGGAATGACTAATCTTTTTGGATGATGGAAGCTCACCACTTCACCACAAACATGATAGATGGCTGCACCACTTAACACTACAAAAACCAATATTAGAAACCCCTAGGACCCTACATTATAAAAAGATATAGCATCCGAGATGGTTAGTGGGGTGAGTGCTAGCATGTAACTCAGGGTAGGGATAAAATAATGTTATTTCAAAATCAAGTCCAAACTTAATTTAAATGTTCACATACATGCATATATACATATATAGAGGATGCTAGTCCCAAAAGAACCTATGGGCTATATTGGTCAGTCTCCCCCCACCGGAAGGGCTTCAGTGGGTGTTTGTCGCACGAATCGGAGAAATCTAAGGAAGAGCTAGGGAATCCATAGCTCTAGACATTCCAATATATATATATATATATATATATATATATATATATATATATATATATAAAGTATGAACTGTGCAAATGGCCAACAAGGCCCCAACACTAACAAATATGGTTTCTAGTATCAGTCCTCTCGGGACCTCCACCTTCCACGTCAAGCTACAACACCCCCTTTAAGACCAAATTACAGTATTTATACATAACCCATTAATTTAACCATGGAGTCATCTATTTAGGAATTTACCAAATGGTATCATCATACTAATTAATTATGCTTGCAAGCTAATTTTACTATGTCAAATCAAACTAATTAGCCATAAGACTCCAAAGTTCCAATTTAAAATCAATCCATGGCCACCAAGGCCTTTCAAAACTATATTTATCCATTTAGCCATTAATGAAATGTAATAATTTAGAAAAGTGTACAAAACCATGTAATTGTCCATATTTCAATACAAATTATGAAAGTAGGTTGAAGTTAATACCAATTTTGAGCCATAAACTATAAATTTGGGGTAATCAACGTCCCCTATTCTATTCACCGTGCCCATGGACCCTATTATTTCCCAAATACATCCATAAAGCATAAACAAAATAATGTAAACCATGAGGATACCATTTAAAGAAAAATCATCCGAAACCCTCAACGCAAATTCTAAAACAAAACATTAAAACCACATGAATGTCAAACCATTGCATTTCATGATAAAATGTAAGTTTAGGGAATACATACATGCATGAAAACACCAAGAATTTGGTGCAGAAACCACACTTTGAGCCTTAGATGACCAATCCTTAGAAACCATAGCTTTGTTTTTAACTTAGGAATTTGAGAGAGAAAAGTGTTTATGTTATGTTTAATGGGTGGAAATATGCTAAGGGAATGTTTTTTGTCATGGGAATAGTGTAAAGGAATGGAAAACACCAAATTATCCTTAATAAAAAATGTCTAGGAAAATAACTCTCAATTTCTATGGGTCGGGTAATAACTCCTAGTCACTGGTCAAGAGTTGTCACCACGACTCGTAGTCCAGACAGTGACATTAAAGCCACCTTACTAGTTTGGTCATGATTCCCTCACCATAACTCGTGAAATTACCTTATGACTCGTATGGTCCTAGTCGTCACCATGACAAAAACTTAAGAAAACCCTACTGGTTAGACCATGATTTCTTAATAAGACTCATGAGGAGTCTTCATGACTTATCAGTTGAGTTGTAACCTAAGTAGTTAGCACAATCACTGGGAAATATTTAGAGTCCAAAACCTAGGGTATTACTTCAATTACCTCATTTACTTTTTTCATTCAAGGATGGATGCATATTTTTGTGGTGGATAATGTAAAAACCCTTACTATGAATTTTAGGTTTTTATGTATTTTGACTATTTTACCCTTCCTCATAGTTTCTTTATATTATATAAGAGTTGAGGGGATGGTTGGCATGGTCCCTAAAGTATTTGGGAGTGATTTGAGTGAGTTTGAGGTTTTGAATAACCTTAAAGTGGTTAGTTTAACTTTGATCAACTTTTTGTGATTCGAGCATCAGATGGTAATTCTATTACTTTTATTAGATCAGAAATGCCAAATTGGGATTAGTAACATATTTGGTTTAGATTTTGAGATTTTAAATGAGAAACTAGTTAAATTAGCTTAAAAGTTTCTCACATGTTAAAATGTTGAAAATGACCTCTTTTTATAATTTGATGGTTTTGTTGAGTTTGAAATATCAAAAAATAGCCTAGTAGCATTATTTGTTTAAATCTATGAGATCCCAAGCAAATTTTGAGGGTCATCTTAAAAGATTTTGTGCCATTCTCCTTTAGCTGAACTGCTACATATGGTGCAACAATAATTCTTAATTTGCATTTGCGGGGTCCTTTCATGTTTGTGAAGAAAGATTCTAGTGTTCATCAAGATCATAATTATAGAGCTCGTGATCGCGAAGGGTTGAAGGATTAGATCATCACAAACATGAGGTAGTGGCTATATTTGTGAAGGGTCCAGTTTGGTCAAGGTTGGAAATGCAATAAAGTAATCGCTATCACGAATATAGACCACCTTAATAGTACAAAAAATATATTTTCACAATTTCAATTCTATTTTAGA
This sequence comes from Capsicum annuum, assembly GCF_002878395.1. NCBI lineage: Eukaryota > Viridiplantae > Streptophyta > Magnoliopsida > Solanales > Solanaceae > Capsicum > Capsicum annuum. The sequence continues at coordinate 153,511,268 of NC_061115.1, read as the reverse complement.
CCTTGAGTCCTCGATAAAGATGATTTGAAGTAGGATTTTCATCAAAGATGTTTTGATAAGCTTCTAAACATAATTTCTATCATTAACCATTGATTTTAGCTCAAAAATAACTTCAGAACTTGGATTTAAAAGTTGAACATTTGGGGTTTTACTTGGTAAAGTGAAAAAATAGTTTTTCTTCAATTTCAAGTTCGATTTCAACTCACATTTCAAGGGGTTTCATACATAGGATCTTTGAAGTATGGTAAAATTTAATCTTAAATAAAATTTTAATGTTACTATTGCACCAAAGCACACACATAAGTGTACATGGTCTCACCAACTAATATAGTGGCCTTATAAAAAGTCGAATATCGATCCCACAGGGACTTGTGTTGACTAATATCTAAATATATTTCACTATAAATATTAAGAAGTGATCAAGTAACCAAAAGAGTTTGGAAAGTGAAAACTAAACGTAAACATAAACAATACAAAAAAGTAAAGTGCTTGGACAATCAATGGAGAGAAACCCAGGGTTAAGGCTCTGCGAACAATCATACTATGCTATTGAAAATTCACTAGTTATGTTACTTATCTTAGGTTTTTATTCACGGGGTTGATATTATAACTATGATCTTTCGAACCTCTAATCACTTATCTCATTTAGACCCACAACTACATTATTGAGCAGGGATATGGAAACTAAGTTGAATGCATTTATATTTCATCCTGTAAGTGAACTGTAACGACCCAAAAATGTGTCCCAAAAACGTCACACAGTGTTTAGGGTCACAAGTGACCCCAAGCTAACCCTTCTATTGGCATAACTCATATGCAACTGAATAAAATACATAAAAATGTATAAAATTAATGGAAAATAACTCTTTCTGAATCCATACTATACAAAATTGAATTTACAAGATTACAACTCTTCTCTTAGAAACAAACCTGAAACTAAATACATCAACTTCTACTGACTATCTATGAAGCCTCTACTAGTATTGACTTTAGATAACCGGGACATGACCCCCAACTATCCCAAATCAATACGACTAAATAAAGAAAATATCAAATTGTAGAACTGACTCGAGCCCTTGAATTAAAAGGACTTATCACCTGTTGACTGGAAGGTGAAACTGTCTGAATATAGTATGTGTGATACAACTGAATTGATACCTACATTATGAGATAATGTAGCACATAGACGTATATGTAGATTAGTACTTTGAGGATGTACCAAGTATATGTAGGTGTATACAATAGTTAAACAATATCATCAATCTTTATAGAAATCATGAATACTAAATGTAAGTGACTCACATAGCTTGAGTAATCTGAAAACTAAATCTCATAAATCGGTAATAGCAAAGCACATAGTATAAATCTCATGAGTCATTACACTTAGTTCTAAACACATTACATGTATTATCTCTTTAGATCGGACTGTCTAAGTGTAAAAAGGGCTCACTCTTTAAATCTAAATTCTAAAGCAGAACTCTATAAATCAAATCTTTTGGTAAAACAATTTCTGAAATATAGTTATGAGCCTTTACACTTAGTTTCTAAAATCCTTTCTATTCTAAAATCTATAATCTGTAAGCTTTAAAACTTTTAGGAAGATTACTTAATCTTAAGGAGATACTTCTGAAAGCCTTTCTTTACTAATAGGAAAATCACTTTTCTCAAAGCTTTAGGGAAGATACTTTACGAAACTAATCTGCATACTTTCCTACTAGGAAAATAACTTCTCTTAAGGAAAATATCTTATTTCAAGGGAGTTTATCTTAACTGACATAAACTATGCGAGCTATATGGAGTCCAATGTTTTATCCTCCTAAGGAAGAATCCCCACGCCGGGGAGGAGCGTTACACTCTTGTCAGGGAGTATAACCTCAACTTAGTGATCACAATCTTGACCTCAGGCCCATTAATCTCAATCCTACGGTGGTATGTATTTTTAGGGTATGAGACCTCAAAATCATATCCAACGTTGTGCTAAATACTACTCCCTTATTATTTACTAGCTCTTCTTATTGGAAATCAACTTTTAAAAATAAAATCTCATGGTGTTTAATGAAACCAAACTCATATATGTAATCTGTAATGAACTCTGAAAAGGGGATTCCAAATCTCAATTGGGGATCTGAAGATGAAATAATGCTTGTACAACTTGAAGATAAACAAATCTCAGGGTGCTTAAAAGCACAAGTTCTTGAAATATCAATACTTAAAATAAGGTCTAATGACCCACACATCAAACTTATATAAATTCTTTGTAACTCGTCATGCTCAATAAGTTTTCTTGAAAATATTTCATCAATATCAACATAAATATTCAAGAATTATAATATCATGCTCAAACTAAATTGAAAATATGAAATCAATATCTCATAACATATTCATGGCATTCAAAATCATGAAGATAGCATTCTTTAACTCAAATAACCATGGAATTTTATAATTTAATCATATCATGCTCAAAATCATCAATAAGAAACTTTGGGCATAACCTAATGCTCAAAATCATAAGAAATTCTCAAAAAAAGCATAATTTTGGGCACAAAGGCGAACGGATTGCCCTTGTTCAAACCCCACATACCTCAAATTATGGACTCTTACTTTTGGGACTCTATTCATGAAATTGATGGATGCTTCTTGTAGCCCTCGGAAATGGAAATCCAAATCTTAAAAAATTATTGAAAACCTACGGTTGAATCTTGAGTTATTTTAATCTTTAGGTTGAAACCCTTATGAGAGTTCTTGAGGGATTTTGATGAAAAGTAATGAATTTTGGTGTAATTGGGGATAAATTTTGTGCTAAAGAGGATAAGGGATTGGAAAATACCACTCTTACCCTTAATAAAACGGAGAAGAGAAGATGAAAACTGGGCAAAAAGGCTATGCAAAGGGCTGCGCCCAGGCTAGAGCCTTGGCGGACCAAGGCAGCGCCTTGGTGAGAGCCTTTACCAAGATAGGTAGCACCTCAGGAGTGCCTTTAACTACTGGTTTGGAACCCCAAATGTGCCCTAAACGAATTCAAAAAATTTCGAAAGCCACCCGAGATGTACTACGACCTTGTCCCATCGCAACGCAACAAAAAAAGTCAAGAATCGGAGGTTGGGAAGGTCACAAAATAATTTATCAAAGTTTGAAGGTTCAAAAATAAACTAAGTGTTTAGCACTTAAAAAAATTTCTTAGTGTAAGACTTCTTTTGATTCGTTTCGAAAGCCTTAACGACGAGGGAACTTTACGGGGTCTTTTAATATCTCCCCCTTGGGAATATTCATCCTCGAATGTCGCTCGTAAGGCTAAGAGTACAGAGAAAACTAAGGATTCACAGCTGAAATCACTTGCTAAACTAAGTTTGCTTCATCTTAGACTTTCGGGTACTTCATAGATTGTATGAAATCATAATAAGAATAGTCATATAGCTGAATCTTTGATAAAAAAAAAAGGACTGAATTAAGGAAGGCTATTATCTTCGTCTGAATCTAAGCTAACTTGCTTTATCTTATCATGGGGAGATGACTCATGCTGAGATTTTAGAATTCTCTTAATGAGCTCATGTCGTGATCGTACATATAGACTACGAAGTGACTGTTTATGCAGTATAATCATGACAAAACGAGGCTAAGATTACACAATGGATATCACATTGTCTGAACTGGAATACTTGGAAAATGAAGGTTGTTCAATGAATACTTATGAACTAAGTCATGACTAGATACCCGAATCCTAAAACTGAAGCTGATGTATAAATTGAACTGATTTCACAATTTACATGGATGGAATAGATTCTATCTTGGAATGGTCATATGCATGAGACTTTAGATAGTAGGACTAGGTGAAAAAGGTGTAAAACCACACGATCTTGTCTGCCTCACCGTAAAACTGAATTGCTGGCTATACTGACTGAATTACACTGGAAACTTATACATAGTTGGAGTATCTCTTCAACACTCCATAACTTGGAATATAGACATATAACTCATAAACTAGGATAGAATTAGCAGGCTTTAGGCGATGCAACTTCTTACCTTCAAGCTTAGCAGCAGTTCTCGAATACTCCCTCATCTATACTATTTCCCTTAAATACTATACTCGCTTGATTCAAATTATAATTCTCATATAGCACTAATATTTCCATCTACTGATGTCTAGACTGAACTAAATTCTCTCACCATCTTCAAACATAACTCAAAATCATAGGATGCACCACATAACACTGTAATACTAGCCTAAACAATAAATTCAACACACCCTACATTTCACAACTTCTTATCTCATGGAAAATTCTCATTACCACTCCAACAACCACATTCAACCTCGTACCAGACATTTACTAACACGCAATACATTCATCCCGATATATATACTAACAAGATGTTCAAGCCTACTTCTATAACTACGTATGTACTTCTAAACATACTCTCATAAAATACCTTTATCACAACTTACAAACCTCTATCAAGAACAACTTCTATGCACTACTCCTAAGAAGACATACATAAGATTTTAACTACCCAAACATCACATATAAAACTTTGACTAACCATGATGGGTATTAAAGACTTGGCTTCAATCTTACTTCACACTCTACTGCCTTAGCTAAAATAAGCATACAATTATTTTTCATCAATAAGGAATGTTTACTCTCTCCCATCCAGACAACTGATCATCATCACTATCTTGACCGAAGGAAAGGTAATAGAAGTTTAGAACATGAGGGCCTAAAACATGAAGGGATACTGTGAATAACTTGACACTCAGCTGAGGCTTGAGGAATAGAATATTTAGCATCATGAACTTATCAAAGAGGTCTAACCCGAGGACATGCATAATATAAACCTGAATTTCGCTAATCATTAAAATTATTACTTAAATACTTGAACAAAACATACCATAAAAGCTTGAGTACATGAGTCATGAGCAGCATGACTTAAATTTGGAGTTCATAACTTATAGAACGTAATTCCAATTGCTGAAAGAACTGGAACTCCTTATTCTTGGGAATTAAGGGAGTACAAAATTCTCTATGATACGCATGAACATGAATTAAGATCGTGGGACTGAATGTAAGGCATGAGTAGGTATTAGGACAACTAAACTACTGAAATGAGATTGGGTCGGGCATCATGATTCCTTACAGCTATTCTATAACTTACCGGTACATCTACTAGAATATGAAAGCTTGACTTAGTTACTTGTGCTATCATCTCCCCCTTAGACTTAAGCCATCACTCTAAGGCTGTGAACCACTATGTAAACTCTAGTCTAACTGTAATCACTTTACTCTAGAGTCTGGGATATAACAATGCACATGAATAAAAGAACTTAACCTAAATGACTACACCTGAAGCGTTAGACCAACTTCTAATACAACCTTCTAAGTAACACCCTCTCTTTCTATAGCCCCAAAAGTCATCATATAATACTTGAACACTTACTAACTTCAAATCAACATAAGCATCCCCATAGTCAGAGTGCACACCATTTAGTGCTTGAACTCTTATCTCTATTATCTCAATCTCCTAACTTTCAAAATTAGATTTTAATGCTTAACATGGATATCTCCAAACTTTTGACGGACCATACTACTTCTGTCATAGCCTACCAATATCACGCCTATAAGCATATATTTCTAAACCATGAGATTCAAAATCATACTTAACAGGCTCAACATCTTCAATCATAACTCCTTAACTTAGTTGTCAAGAACATCGTACATTATCTAACGAGTCTTTCTCCACCTAGCAACTCAATGGTACTACTACCACACAACATGTAATGATCCTTAAAAATATTGTAGCCCCATAGCACCTTAGGCATACTTCCATATCATACATACAACATCAAACTTAATCTCAAGTCAATAAACTTAAATTCTTACACTCACCATTTCAAACCTATTGGTTCACCTCCATATAACTAGCATCATCAACCAAGTAATCATTACATCCGTATTGATAGTCATTCACTATTACAACTTAGTGTCTAGTGGTAGACATAATTAATAACCTAACTTCACATACCATTCTCACTTGGAAGCTATAAAACAAAACAACAAGAAACACTAGTCCACTAGAACTTCATAACAACAATAATCGATCATAACTATAAGGACTATCTTATTCACAATCCGTTAACACATCCTGCTACGCATCATTGCTATTTACCCTTTTTACACATCTAAATTACCATTATAGCTCTATAAATTTCAGCTAGACTCCTTTCTGTAGCCTCAAGGAAACAACACTCAACCACTAAGTTCTTTCACCAATAACCTATACTTTTCTAACATCACAAATATCATCAATGACTTTTCATTCTTCAAGCAAACAATAATTCACCTTAACTAATAACTCCTTCTCTACCTTCTAATGCACAAGGACATATCACTTCATTAGTAACTTAATCATATGCAAAAAGATGCGTCTATAAATATATTTAATAAATCAAACTTACCACCCTTCTTGTCACTACACCTCTAAATCCCTAGTTCTAACCAACACAAGAACAACAAGATAAACAACAAATTGCTAGTGAATCAAAATAGGCCTTACACGGCTTCACATACACCCTAGGACTCTTGAACTCTATGCTTTGATACCAAGTTTGTAACAACCCAAAAATGAGTCCCGAGACGTCACACGGTGCTTAGGGTCACAAGTCACCCCAAGCTAACCTTTCAACTAGCATAAATCATAAGCAACTGAATAAATACATAAAACTATACAAAATCAACAGAAAATAACTCTTTCTGAATCCATACTATACAAAATTGAATTTACAAGATTACAACTCTACTCTTAGAAACAAAACTAAAACTGAATACATCAACTTCTATTGACTGTTTATGAAGTCTCTACTAGTATTGAATTTAGACATCCGGGACATGACCCCCAACTATCCCAAATCAATACGACTGAATAAAGAAAATATCAAACTATAGAATTGACTCGAGCTCTTGAATCATAAGGACTCATCACCTTCTGACTGGAAGCTACAACTATTTGAATATATTATGTGTGCTATAACTAAACTGATACCTATATTATGAGACAATATTGGACATAGATGTATATATGGATTAGTACTTTGAGGATGTCCTGAGTATATGGGGGTGTAAGCAATAGTTAAACAATATCATCAATCTTTATAGAAATCATGAATGCTAAATGTAAATGACTCACATAGCTTGAGTAATCTGAAAACTAAATCTCATAAATCGAGAATAGAAAAGAACATAGTATAAATCTCGTGAGTCATTACACTGAGTTCTAAAAAATGTACTTGTATTATCTCTTTAAATTGGACTGTCTAAGTGTAAAAAGGGCTCACTCTTTAAATCTAAATTCTGAAGCTGAACTCTATAACTCAAATCTTTTGGTAAAGCAACATCTGAAATATAGTTATGAGCCTTTACACTTAGTTTCTAAAATCCTTT